>NC_056725.1:322491144-322791144 GCF_019279795.1 Protopterus annectens
AGTTGGTGCTTGTTTCTGCTGTGGATGAATCTTGTTACCACCTCTCTCCATGACTTTCATGAAGAAGATATCGCAAGCCATCTGAGTTTTAGAGCCTATTTAGTTTGAGAATTCCAGACATGGCAGCTTTGTTGTTTACAGATGGTTTTGTATTTTGGCTCCATCTCACCATATCTTGCTGCACATCCTCGATAGTCTCACTCATAAGTGCAAAGTTGGTGGGATAGGATTCAGCATCTACTAATCTTCTAATCTGATTATTTGATACTCTTATGAAAAGTAAGTGCTTGTTTCAGTTAAAGAGGCACATCTGTATTTAATGGGGAAATTTAAGCTCTTCAGGACTTGAACATAAGTGATAGCCAGGATGGAAGTGTTGCTAGTGACAGATTGTAATGTTGGTGCAGAACCATTCAGTGACATAGAAGAAATAATGCAACTCTCAGATGAAACAAATAAAGGACATTCACTGGGATATAGGAAGATCTTTTGACAGCACCTTTATCAAGAGCTGAATGATAAAAAGAACAGGGACAAAACAACTTTTGCTGAACATAGACGTACCCTTTTTGCAGGATGGTAAGCCCCCTTATACCTTCAATGTAGAAAGACAGCCCAACCCACACCCCTGAATTTAAATATACCCACTTATAGGCTTTGCGCATTCTGTTCAAAAACATGCTATGTCATCCAAATCCTACCACAGAGGATGAGGGTTCTCAAATACTACAGTTATGTGTACAGCATTTCATAGGAATTAGGCCAACAACTGGGAACACTAGCCATTGCATGACTGTGCTACTAAATATCTCCAGTGACGTTTTACCCCATTTATGTGCTTTCTCCAATAATCCTTGCTATACCCTTAGAGATGGCTTACACCTCCTAGTGCCATGCCTGTGGTCCATAATTAATTGCTGTTACCATTTTATGAACATGGAATTTTTGCAAGTCCATTTTTATTCATTTATTCTATTATAAACAGTTTAGTGCTGCAAAAAAAGAAAAGAGAAAATTACATTTCACCTTAATTTCCATGACCATCAATATAAAATAAACCCCTCCATAGGAGGAATCACGTTGTGGAATTTCATATCTCACCTTGGAGTAAGGTAGAGAGTCGATTATCTGAACTAACTGGGACCTAGGATAGTTTGGATAATTAAACATATAACTGAACTAGATAAAAACTCTTGGTTTATTCTGCACACAGGAAATACACTTTTTAATCAATTAGCAATTCCAGTGGGCAAAAATGAATATTTTTCACACATGAGAGGTCTACAACCTCAAAAAACACATAAGTGAATATGGATACTTTTTTATTTATTCAGACTTTATGATTTTTCCTACCCAAAAACTTTGCAAGGCTGCATTCGGATAATTGACTTTTCCGATAATTGATGTTTGTATAATCAACTCTTTACTGTATATCATTTTATTATGCTTTGGACTAAACAGACTTAAATATTAGGGCCTTTCTTAATAAACTAAAATGAAGACTTAAAATCACATGGAAAATGATTGCTTGTCCAGATTCATCTAACAAAAAGTATCACATCAGTACTGATTCACATCTTGTATGCTGAGAAAGTATTCAGAACACTCTTTTCTGCTCAAAGTCATGCATAAACTAGACTTCTAGACATAAATTATGCCTGCCCTTCAAATTACATACTTGAGCATCAAAACAAACTTGGGCTGCTCAGATTGTAGTCAGAGCTTTATCCCTCTACCACAACAGACCTATTATCTAATACTGTCATTCAATGTGCATTTTCAGTCACTTCTTTTTCATTTTAAACATTCCATGTTGATCAATATCAATAAGATCAGACATTAGTTTATATTATTTTAAGTCAATAACTAATAAATGGTCTCATATTAGTCAAAGGCATGAAGTCACTGGCCATACAAAATGCCACTCATCTCCACTTACATTTTCCCCCAGATTCATGAATCCTCCGTGTAAGACTTAATAAGTCTTACTCGGAGGCTGCAGCTGAATGGTATGATGTCAGCGTGCCGTGAATATTCATGAGGGCATGCTGACTCAACCGTAACTCCTACACGGACTGAGTATGAAAGCAGGGGGCATGTCCGACTGCCGAGTAGTCTAAATGTCCACGCCCCTGCAAGTGTAGTAAAAGCAAAATGTCAACACACAAGAGCAAATTCGCTCAAATGTACTTGCATCCAACACCACACACCCTGACACTGTAAACCCCCATCACAGTTATAAAAAGCAAAATATTTATTTATTTTTTTAAATCCACGATATAGCTGCCCGTATTTGCATGGGTGTGCCCATTGCTTAGCTATAGTTAGCAATTCCGACATGGAAGAGCATAAGAAAGAATGTTTATGCAAGTCACACCAAATTGCAATAGGGTAATGGTAGAGCGTATACACAAAGAGGAGGCATTCACAGTTCGAGTCCCACCACTCCCCTTCTCATTTATGTTTTAAATCAGTATTTGAAATAATACCAGACATATACGATTAAAATATTATGAAAAGCAGTGAAATGGCCACTGTATCAGTGAACAAAATATATATTTTTAAAGGATCCAGATATATAATACCCTGCCATTAAGCAGTGCTTTACCCAGCTTAACAGAGGTGCCCATAGTTTAATAGCACTTTACCCAGCTAAGCAGAGGTGACCATAGTTTAATAGCACTTTACCCAGCTAAACAGAGTTGCCCATAGTTTAATAGCTCTTTACCCAGCATAATAGAGTTGCCCAAAGTTTAAAAGCGCTTTACCTAGCGCAATGTGTTTGCGTGGACTTGCGCGCCGCACCAACCAGGGCACCATAGGGCACCGAGGAGCAACGTAGAGCAAAGTTGCTTAAATGCAGCCACACCCCCCTAGCCTGTCTGGACAGTATGAAAATAAAATGCATGACAAGGTTCGAACCCAGGACTCTGTGCATCAGAAGCAAAGTACAGAACCACTAAGCCATGACAACATAGGGGAAACATCCACTGTTAACATTCATATACTTACGAATGATAGTTTAACCATTACTAAGCAGGTCTGCAGTCAGCCGAGAATTTTACAAAATGGCCAATCACAAAAAAGTGTGGGAAATGTGGCATATTTAAGCCCCACAGGTGGGAATACACGCCATAACTGATTGTAGCTCACATCTGCAGTTAGAATGTCTGGTGTCGGAGAGGGAACATGCTTCTGAGCGCAACGTTGGGGCATCGAGGAGTCCAAATACATGGTTTGGCTCCTTATCCACCATCACGAGTCAAGACTCCTGCAGGGCCAGTTCCAAGGGATGGAGTACAAGGCAGAGGCTTGGAACCGGTTAGCTCGTGACCTCACCAGTGCCACAGGTGTTCCTTGGACTGGTGAGCAGGTCCGTCACCATAATGCAGACCTGAAGAGACGAAAGCAGGACCACCTGAACCAGTGGATACAGGAGGCCTGAGGTATGCGGGATGCCCCACAACTGAGTATGTAGCCATGGAATGCAGTATGTAAGAATTGATAATGGAGTATGTATAACGGATAGGTATGTCTCAATATCCCCTCATTTACTTTACAGCTGCAGGTGACTGTGCTATGAATCAGCAAGCCTATGCTGATAGGCTGCTAAGGCTGCACCACCAGGCAGGTTAGTGATTACTCTGCATGTATTGTTATATAAAATATGGGAGAGAGCATGAAAGAAAGTGTTGTAGTCCAATAATACAGCCATAAAATTGCCTGAATAAGTCCTCTGCATGCACTGTCAGATAAAATGGTCAGAGAGGCAGAAAAAGAGTGTAGAAACCCATTAAGAAAGGTAACATATGTCTGGAATAATATCTCTGCAGACACTGTCATATAAAATAAGTGAGTGAGCCTGAAAAAGAGTGTGCTAACCTATTAATAAAGGTATAATATGTCTTGAACATGTCTGCCATATACACCTTTAAAACAAATAAAGGAGTGAGCCTGTGGAAAAGTGTGTAATGTCATTAATAAAGGTCTAAAACCCAGAGTGTGTCTGTGTCACAGAGTCTGAAATGTTGTATCCTTGCATTATACAAACAGTACTGTTTGAAAAGGTACTGGCAAGCCAGAGTTGTGCAGTCCCATATAAATGGGTGATGGAAGTGCTAGTAACTGTGAAACATATATACAGTCCACAGCAGTCAGTTACTGGCTGGCATGAATAAGTAAAACTGGCACATGTGTAGCATGTTATATTTTCCCCAAAAATGTGAGTGTGTGTCAAGAAATGCAGGGTTCTGTATAAATCGAAGTGAAAATGTCATGTGAAAACATCCCAGATATGTAGATAAAGAAATATAAATGCAATCAAGAAATATGTAGCAGTAACATCTGCATCCTGGACAGTTAGTTTGTCAGATATAGGTCAGGCATATATTGAACTAGCCAAACCCATGACACAACCTAATGTGTGGTGGCAAGTGTAATAATACATGTAGGGAATATACACTTGCAGTCACTAGGAATGTAGTGTAGATGAAAAGGTCATTAAAAGATGTTAACCAAGGTATTTTCTACACCCTACTGTATGTGCATAAAGCATGCAATTCCACACCTCAATGGGTATGTGTAATCTTAAATATTTTTTGGGACATACGTCCTATTGTTCTATAAATATTTGCATTCATGTTGATGCATGTGCCCTGTTTGAACACCACAATCATGGTGGCCTGTTGCTACCAAACATCCCTGCATGCTGTTGGAATAACCACTGTGGTTCAATATATGCATGTGTTATGCTTGCTGTTCAACTGTTGTACCCTTGGTGTGTTGGGTTAATGGGAATATTATTGTATGCTGTTACAACTAATATAGAATGCTGTTTTGCTTATGTTGTAAATAAACACACCTAATCACAGAATGTATGGGAAGGCCGGCCCCAGCGGACCCACCTGTCCCTCCTCAGCTGGCGAGTGCACCTGGCACCAGCAGGTCTGGTGCCCAGCCCGGGCTCCCCTCCTCCATTGGTCCTGTGCCACCTTCGGGTGGAAGCACTGCAGGGGATGGGGCTCACCCCCCCTGTGCAAGCGTGGGTGGAGAAGGGCCACCTGTCACCCTTCGAAGGGTCCAGGTTGTGGTGCGTAGGGAGATCCAGCATTCAGTCGCTGATCCCCTGCGCCAGCTTGAGGCAAGAGTGGTGCATCTCACGGGTGAGCCTGCCCGTCCTACGCAGCTCTCAGCACAGTCACCCTCAGGGCTTTGAAGGTGCAGTGGTGACTGCCCATGGTGGGGATCTCAGTTCCACTGTTACCATCTGTGGGCTCATGGGCTTGCGATTTCCAAACAACCTTCCCCGTCAATTGTGTTCACCCACCCCATGTGTCAAATTCTACCCCTGTATGCATCTTGTTTGTCTTGTCTGTATACCTCCCCAACCTACCTCCCAAAATATACCTACATCCCCTACCTCACATTCCACTCTCACCTGAAAAAAAAATAAAAAAAGGGCAATCTGTTCCCACAAAAAAATTACGCCCCATACATTGCTGCCCATTTCGCACACATGTCCACCGGATATGTAAACTGATAATTATAATTGGCACTACAACATACTCTGTTGTCCTCACCCCTCTCTCAGGTGTGGAAGGTTACAAATTTCACACCAAATTACGAACATATGCACAGCTGTTGCTGGTACAGAAATGGGCAGCTATGGGCCTTCCCTACACCCTTCCTGCATATCCCAGATGGTTTTCCTACTGTCTTTCCCTCTTTGTGCCCCCTTTTTCACCACCTTCCTATCTCCCCATTTTCTTTTCTTTCAAAGAAATTAGCGCGGGGGTTAGCGGGAGTAAGCACTTTTAAGCAGTAGTTAGCGGGGGTGCACGAGTGTGAGCTTGTATGCGCTTAGCTAAGCATCGCGAAACCTCGCGCAAACCCACGCAAACCCACTTACAACTGCTTAAAAGTGCCTTAGTCACTCTGTACGATAGGGCCCTTGTATTGCTCAGCAGCAAAATAAAATACACATGTCAGTCTCGAACCCCAGCCCTTGGGCTCACCTGTCTGCATGAAGTACCACTACACCACAGCAGATATACAATAACTTGGTGCTGAAAGAAATATATCATGCATTACAATGAGTGAATGTAAAGGGAGAATAGGAATGGCATAACACAAATCATGTTCTGTGGCTATTAACCAGCAAGTGTTGTGGAATTGCATGACATGACTGTTAAAATAGAACCAGCCATGCTAGTAGGGAATAATGTTACAGTAGCACCTTACAAACCCCACACAGTATCAGAGCAGGATAAACACTGGCATATTTGAGTAGGTCAGAGGCCAGACCGCCCAACTGTGACTGGTTTACAGGTATATCCCTGATTTGCAAACAAATGTTAGCTGTGCCTTTCAGATGCTCTGTGAAATGTAGTAGCATTAGGCAGAAAGGTGGGGAATCCCACTTAATGATAAATGTCAATAAGTGAGAGTAGACACTGCTTGCACTTCAGAAAAGGTGTAGTAATACATATGCTCTGAATCCAGATATGAGACATATACCAACCTTCTGACTGAGACAACAGTGTCCACAGCAAACAAGCATGGTCCCCACCTTGCAAAACTGAAAGGGCTACGCCTACCTAACCTATCATTTTATAGCAGTGTCCTGAAATCACAGTGAGAACTGCAATTAGCACACAGCAGGCTGCATGCAATTACTAAATGGTGGGCACCAATTGGTGTAGAGGCCATCACATGTACATGTGCAGATACCTAGAAAAGCAGCCTGTATCTGCTGTCTACACATGCAATAATATCATTGCACCAACTGGAAGAGAGAGAGAGCGTGAGCGAGAGAGACAGACAGAGACAGACAGACAGATCCAAACAGGCAGTAGGAGACAGACACTGAAAACAAACAGCAACACACAGAGGAAACCAAAACCAAAAAAAAAAAAATACAACACCTACAACAGACGGAGGTGAGGAATACAAAGGTAAGGTATGCAACAGATATGTATTTGCTGACATCTGAAAGATGTGTCTGAAGGGTACCCTACATACTGTGAATCATCCACATGTGGCAGCAGTCCGTATCTATATGTGCATGCACATTTGCATAGGGCAAGGGACGTACTGCAACTGTTAGTGAAGGCTGGACATATGTATGTTGTTGAAGGCTGCTATGTGCACATATGTATGTAGGTTGTAGTGTGTGGCATTGCAGACAGCAAGCAGTGCCGGTATATGTCATGTGGTGATTTAATGCTGTGGGACTGAGCTACAGGCAGTGAGGCCTGCTACAGCTATACGGCCTGAGGACAGCAGAATGCATTCTGCACAACATTGTGCAATAGTATTACATAACCGTATCTCTCACAACTGTTGCATACTTGACATCCCCACCATCAAAGGTGGGCACTATATGTGCCTATATGTGCAGCTATATGCACCGCAATGGATGTTTAGATGTATGTATATATACATGTATATGTATATATATATATATATATATATATATATATATATATATATATATATATATATATAGATAGATAGATAGATATATATAGATATATAGAAATATAGATATATAGAATTATAGATATATAGATCTATATATAGATATATACATATATACATATATACATATAAAGATAGATATAGATATATGTAGATAAATATATATATATATATATATATATATATATATATATATATATATATATATGGATATATATATGGATATATATTGATATATATGGGTATACATGGATAAATATAGATATATATCAATATATATATATATATATATATATATATATATATGGATATATATATATATATATATATATATATATATATATATATATATAGATATAGATATGTATGGATATGTATGGATATGTATAGATATGGATAGATATGGCTAGATATGTATATATATATATACATATATATATATATATATATATATATATATATGGATAGATATTAATAGATATGTATAGGTATATATATATGTATATATGTATGTGTATATATATATATATATATATATATATATATATATATATATAGAGAGAGAGAGAGAGGGAGACATGGGGTCATATGTACTACAACAGGTGCCTGTTGTCCAAGGCATGGACTGAACACCAGTGTTGATACTGCAGTGCCATACCCCATTCCAAAACACGTTACGCAGTAACTGCCACATAGGTGGTAGCCTGCCTATCACTGAAGGTGTCAGAAGGGAACACGGGACACAGGTGGACAGTAGGCTCCCATTTGATAATCACAGTGCCACATTAGTCATGTAATCTGTCTATGTGGTACGTGTCATCACAAAAGGTGTGTCATCTAGGGAAATATAGGTCGGTGTTCCCCTCTACTCATCACAATGCCCATGTGGTATGTACCTCACATGACAACTACTGCAAGTGGAAATGCCACAGACATACCTAACAACTCTGATTGTCAATGTAGCATTGTTTACACCACTGTTAGGTCTTGGTAGGTATTGTCCACCCATGTGCCACTTGGCTGAAGTGTAATGTGTTGCCAGCATGTGTTAGTGAGTGGACAGTACGTGTGTGATGTGTGCAGTACAGATTAGCAAGTGTACATCTGTGAACATGGTGGGTGCGCACTGTCTGCATGTACGTGCATAGTGGACCCATGGGAAGTGTGGTATACCCTGTCGTACACATTGTTAAAATCTCATAGTATCTTTCAATGGCCAGTATGCATTCTACTACAGTTATGTACTAACATGGGTAGACATGTGTGTATGACATGGGTTGACACTATGCTGTGGGTGATACTGTTAATATCTGTCAATGATTTGCGGTCTGGTTGTATACACAACCTCAACAGTATGACTATAAGCAATCATTGGATGATGTCCTGACAAATGACACACAGTCGTAGGGAACTCAGTAACAGTTGGATCCTTCCGGTGCTGCACTATAACACTAACCAGTGGTAATGACCACCACCCATTCCTGTGACCACACCTGTTTGGCATATAGCCCCCTTAGGTACATGCAAACACACTAGGGATGTGTCCATCCAAATCTGGAAATGCATGCATTGGCCTACAATGCATTTCCTGGATGGGATGCATATCCTACACAAGGGTATCATACAGACAGATACCTGTTGTCTGATACATGCTGTATAGCAGTAAGCTGACTATGGCATAGTCATCCGCATGTACTATACATACTATCACATCAGTACCACACAGGTGGTAGCCCTCAACATGTATGTTGGGTACCAATGTGTACATACAGCCTCATGTTATGTCATGTGTCCCTTGGTATCCACATATCCATAGGTATTGTGGAGTCCCAAGGTGTATCACATAAGACATTAGAGGCCTGAATGCATATCCACAAGGCAGTTGTACACCTATAAAGACTGTCCGTTATTGGCAGTCATTGTTGTGTATGAACATGTCTGACATATACCCCAGGCATATGCCGTCACTCACACTACTCTTAAGTAACTGTCATGAGTGCGTGTGGCACAGATGACCTTGGCCACAGAACCACAGTGGATGCCTTGTCACATACATACATATGTGACCTACAATCTGAGAAGCAGCAGCACAACCTGTCAATGGAAACAAATGTATTCATGTAGTATGCAGGCTTCACACCTATGTACTGATTGAGGGGACATGTACACATATATATTTGCCACGTAGATACCTGATGTGTTCAATGCACTTACTGTTGTAATCATAATATGTCATACCATAGTAAAAGCAAAACCCACACTGCATTGATCAACAGTGACACACACACAGTCAGCACTTGCAGGATTAAAACCCCTACCTAACTATATTATGATACTAGAAAGAGATGCATTAACACTGCGCGCTATTTGCTTTATTAGGTGGTTTTCTTTCTCCATCTGTATTTGTAGGATGGTGACATCATCAGTCTTTCCAAAGAGGAATGTACCTCTTTTAGTGTGTTTTCCCAGTCTCCAAAAAGGGCACTCCTTTTAAAGACAATTGCACACATATACACCCCCCCCCCACAGTCAGCGTTTGCAGGATCCAAACACCTACCTAACAATGTTATGATACTACAGAGCGATGCATTAACACGGCGCGCTATTTGCTTAATTGGGTGGTTTCTTTTCTCCGTCTGTATTTGTAGGATGGTGACATCATCAGTCTTTCCAAAGAGGAATGTACCTCTTTTAGTGTGTTTTCCCAGTCTCCAAAAAGGGCACTCCTTTCAAAGACAATTGCACACATACACACAACCCCCACACACCCACAGTCAGCATTCGCAGGATCTAAACCCCTACCTAACTATGTTATGATACTAGCGAGTGATGCATTAACACGACGTGCTATTTGCTTAATGGATGCTTCTCTTCTCCATCTGTATTTATAGGATGGTAACATCATCAGTCTTTCCAAAGAGAAATGTACCTCTTTTAGTGTGTTTCCCAGTCTTCAAAAAGGGCACTTCTTTTAAAGACAATTGCCCACATACACACACCCAGTCAGAGTTTGCAGGATTCAGACCCCTACCTAGCTATGTTATGATACTAGAGAGCAATGCATTAATACAGTGTGCTATTTGCTTTACTGGGTGATTTCCCTTCTCCTGCTGTATTTGTAGGATGGTGACATCATCAGACTTTCCAAAGAGGAATGTACCTCTTTTAGTGGGTTTTCCCAGTCTCCAAAAAGGGAACACCTCTCAAAGGAAACTGCACACATACACACAACCCCCCACACACACATTGTCAGTGTTTGAAGGATTCAAACCCTTACCTAACTATGTTATGATACTAGAAAAAGATGCATTAGCACGGCGCGTTATTTGCTTTACTGGGTGGTTTCCCTTCTCCTGCTGTATTTGTAGGATGGTGACATCATCAGACTTTCCAAAGAGGAATGTACCTCTTTTAGTGAGTTTTCCCAGTCTCCAAAATGGGAACACATCTCAAAGGAAACTGCACACATACACACCTCCCCACACACACTCACTGTTCGCAGGATTCAAACCCCTACCTAACTATGTTATGATACGAGAAAGAAACGCATCAACATGGCATGCTATTTGCTTTAGTGGCTGGTTTCCCTTCTCCTGCTGTATTTATAGGATGGTGACATCATCAGACTGGACATGGTGATGTGTGTACACTTTGTTTTATGCCATTCCAGGAATGGTCCATGTGGGTCAGCAGGTGTCAACAGCTTGAACAAGACCTCATAATCCTTACCTTGTGTGATCTATCTGTGGACACATTGACATTCCATCATATGTCAACACATATTTATGCACAGCTTGTTGATTATGTGGATACTACATGTGCCTGGGATGTTGATAAAGGGCTATTCAAAGTCTATGTGAGACATGTGTAGATGTGTTCATTGATGTATGTCCTGGGTGGCTGCCTTGCAAACAGTGTATCATGTTTGGGAACCATGATCCGCACATGAACATACCACAGTTTGTAGGGTTGTGTGTATGTCAGCTTCCAATAGCTATGTTTATGACTACAACCATGATGGACTCCATGACCTTGCAGATCAGACATCATAGGTGTAATGGACTTGACTTCCCATGGTGTGCTGTGCACCAACACTTGTTGGGAGTGCCATATGTTGCTGTGACACATTCAACGGTTCCACATCCTTTGTAGGGGGTGAGGCTCAGCTGACTGTTCAGGTGCAGGATCTGTTTGTTCTGTAGTTTGTGCATGGCACATATTGGGAATCAATGTATTCCACTTGCTGCAATGCTTTTGGCAGTGGGGGTAGCTGCTCATCCATTCTACATGTGATATATCCTGGTATCATGATATGGCCTATTGTCAGTGGGAGGTGGGTATGTACATATGGGCCTGTCTGTCAGGATGTCGGCATTGTCAGTCAGGTACAGTTGGCCCTGATTCAGGACATATATGGGTGTACATTGCTATTTATGACATAGATGAAGGAGGTGTCATGATTCAGTCTGGACTCCTTCTCAGCTAATCCCTGTTATACTCTTTTACACACTAAACACCCTACTGATCCTTTGTGATCAGGCTACAGAGTATGTCATCATAATATCCTGGCATGTCCAGGGATCGGTTTTGTGTGTACTCTCTAGTCCAGCTGGTGAATATTGTGATATTGACCCAATGTCACATCTGCCTCGTGTACACAGACAACCCTCTCCTCTTCCTGACAAACTCAGATATATGTGTGAGATGCACCTATAGAGACATACAGGGTGCTAAACTCTCTCGACCCATGACTGGCACAGTCTATCAGGTGGTGAAGGTAACCACACACACCACATATCAGTCTCACATATCCTCTAGCGACAGCACTCAAACCACATTATCACACATAGACATACTCAGATGCTGTAAATGTACTCTGCCTAAGCAGCAGAGACCTCCAAAGCAGACACACACACAACTGCTACCCCACTACAATACCCACATATCACATAGTTCACAATGTCAGTGTGCCACACAGTCACTGCCCTTCGGGCTAAACAACACACCTAATACACTTGTAATAGGTGACACTTATTGTCAGACACACTGACGTACCACTCACCAGCCCAAACAAGGGAATAGTCACTTTGGGCTGTCTGTCGGGTGCCAGGATCTGCCACATAACACAGGCAGTTAGGTCACTCCAAGCAAGTACAGGACTGGCACCATCAATGTTCATGCTGGTGCGTAAAACTTCAGACGTTACTCCCTGGACCACATGACATGATACATGGAGGAACACTCTGATCATGTAGCCCAGGCCAGTATGACCCTGACCTTGTCTAGCATCTTACACCCACCAATTATAATGTCACAGTATACAGACAAACATATCACATTTAACAGTTGCCTAACAAATTTGTTTCATTCATAGGGGATACAGTGCCTGTCAGCCTGTGGTGACATGCTCAACATGCCACGTAGCTTCACTATGGACAGCTTGCACCTGTCACCCTTGGACTTTGGAATGCTGGCTAAGGCTCTTGCTACCACCATAGTGCCTTTTTTAAGCAGGGCTCAAAAGACAAACCCACCTCCATAGACATTACAGGTTAAATGAAACTAAGGGTAATGCTGCTCAACATCAGATGTCTTACCCTGATATTGCAGCCACTCAGGATTCTCCTCAGTATGGAGGATAGCAATATCTGTGCATTAACAGATGCCTGGTTCAGGCTCACTTATGCACACCAGCACTACCAGGTTATGTTTCATACCATGCTTTCTGACAACAAGACTTGGAACAGACAACACAACTAGGGGGAGTATCCATATACATCACAGATACACACACCTCCGGGTTAGTAGCACTGCACAAAGCATCACAGACCATACATATACAACTACCATTGTGTGAAACTGCCTTTCAGTTTGTTGCCTGCCACAGACCACCCTCCCAAACTCCGGAACCACACTCGGCTTTCATGGGAACTATGGAGAATATGAAGGTCTCCACAAACACCATTATATTGGGTGACTTCATATACACAGATATTGACTGGGGATACTACTCAAGCCCCAACACCCTCACCCAACAGTCGCTACAATTTGTAGACTCATATGCTATGGCACAAACAGTCAGCACAGCCACAAGGGGGAATACATATTGGACCTGATCATCAACAACATGGGGACTCTATGTTCCACACCAGCAATATACCCCTCATTGGTAAGGTCAGAACATACATGTATCTCACTGGACATACATCTACCCTCCACACACCCATCCTGGGTAATCTTGGTGAACTTCTCATGAGCCAACATCTCACTTCTCCAAAGCAAGGTGGTATCCTTCAGAGACCCTGAGACAGTGGCAAATACGGCTCACATTGCTGAATCATTTACATACATATTCTATGGACACCTAGTGGATTGC
The DNA here is from genome assembly GCF_019279795.1 of Protopterus annectens. Classification (NCBI taxonomy): domain Eukaryota; kingdom Metazoa; phylum Chordata; order Ceratodontiformes; family Protopteridae; genus Protopterus; species Protopterus annectens. Next base: position 322,505,000 of record NC_056725.1, read on the forward strand.
ATGGATAGTGCTATCCCAAATAACAACAGGACTCACTACTCCAATGGCAGGGGACCTATCTGGTAGACCCCAGCCATTAATAAGCTGTACAACGTCAGGAGGATGCTACTACATGATAGAGCACAATCCCACACTGGGAAGGCATCTGTGATCTGTACTAGCTGACAGCTACGATCACTCATGAACTTTTCTAAGGGCCGCTTCTACCGGCCAATTGCACCAGACACGTAGGACTATCACATGGCCTTTTTCAGTTATGTCAGTAACCTGGGTGGACACTCACTGATATGCTGTGAGTTACTGCATACTGACTAAACATACCCTGAACTCACTGGCATTGCCAACATTCTGGCAAACAGGTTCAGTGCAGATGTCTCCTCCCCCATCCCCCCTAAGGAGCAACTATCCATCCCAACAGAGTATAACCTCCCTGACATCACACAGTAACAGGTGAGTGCTGCCCTCCCCAAAGCGTACATCACAGTATCAATGGTACCAGATGGTGTACCGGCCTGCATCTTACATGAGCTTCATGACAGATGTAACCCGCACATTACATCACTGTTCAATATCAGAGTTACTACAGGATATGTACCCAAGGAATGATGTACAGCGACAGTGGTCCCACTCCACAGAGTTGGTGCCACAACGGACCACAGACAATATTGCCCTATAAGCCTAACTAGCCTGTTCTGCAAAGCTATGGAGCATATTGTCATGGGACTCATACACATAGACATCGGGAACATACAGACAATGTGTCCTACACATTTCAGTGCTGTTGTGGGCAGATCTTGCCTCTTGAACCTGTTTGTATTCTTTAAACGGTTAACAGGTCCATCGACATAGGGACAATTGTCCACACAGCCTACCTGAACCTTGCAAAACCATTCAACACAATAACCCACTGGGCCATTATGCATAAGCTCACCAGCGTTGATATGGACACATATCTCACATGATGGATTGCTACCTGGATCAGGGATAGCACTCTCATGGTCAGAACTGCAGGTGCCATGTCTGACTATACACCAGTTACACGTGGCATCCCACACGGCTCGGTCCTCTCTTGTTCAGTATATATTTGTCTGACGTACAGGCTACCACAGGGGGAATACGGCTGAACATGTTTGCACTTGACTGCAAACTGGGTGCCATGATCAACTCTCCAGCTGCCACATGCATACTCAAACAGGGTCTCACAGAGATGGATGACTGGTGCCTGAGCCATGCCCTACAGCTAAATGCCATTAGTTGCATAGTCATCCCCTTTGGGAATAACAACATGCCCACACATTACCAAATAGGTAGTACTCCATTACATACGGTAGGAGTTGTTAGGGGTTTGGGGACATGACTTGTTCGTACTGTCGCCTTTGACATTCACATTGCCAAAGTGATTGGACACACCTTCTATGTGGGCCACCTTATTCCACATGGTTTCACATCTAGATCGAGTGAGGTCATTGTGCCCCTATACTCATCACAACCATGCTTGGTTACAATGCCACATTTGGGGTGTACCTTACCCGACACCTGCAGCAACTGTACTGGCCACAGAAGTTCCTCAGCAAGCAGATCTAGGGACTCACACAGATGCCTGCACAGCTTGGATGCAGTAACTCCAGCTCTACTCAGTCACTTACCACCTACTCGGATATGATGTGTGCCTGTTGTTTACAGATATACCCAACCCATATTTACTGGACATGCTCCACCTCAGGATATCCGACTCCCTTGGAGCTACACACTCCAGGGACATATACCTCAGCACAGATGTTAATAGGACATGCTGGAGGGACAGATTCTTATCCCAGAGCCTCCACTCACTCCAGATTGTAATCCCAGTTTCACATAGGCAGAGCCACCCACTGACCACCTACAGGAGACATCTTGATGACTGTATGGGTGATCGTATGTTTACCGATGGGATATCTTCTGTGTCACTGCTAGACAGAGGCACACTAGCCTAAATGTACATGGGCTATCTTGTGTGACCTACTATTCACACACACAGTGTAGTAATCTGACAGGGTTGCAAATGCCAAACACACTCTGGCTAGGCTTGTACATGCCCTAGGGCAGCTAGCCTAGTAATGACCTCTGAACCTATGCTAATGTTCAGGATGCACAATGTTTATTGCTGATACTGTTTGCAGGTCTTTATTGTCTTTGCTTTACCAGTTTCTATGAACAACTTCGGTATCTGCAGAACATATTTGATTATGACAGGGTTCCACTATATTATAGATGTGTCTGTTGTCATATAACTGTGTGCACAGGGTGGATTGCTGGATAGCGACAGGTTCCTGGGTTAACACATGCAACTGCCAGATATGCATGGCCCACTGCTGTACTCAGACATGGCCTAAGTGTGTGAGCATGCCCAGTTCAGGCTTTCTGTGTTTTGTTGCCTGACATTTGTCTCATTTATTCGTGTGTGAGCATGCCCAATGTGACCTTTCAGTATGTTGCTATCTGAGGTCCACTACATTTGTTGATGTGTGTGAACATGACCAATATTAACATTTATACTGTGTGTGTTGGAAGTCAGGTTCTGTTCTTACTGCAGGACTCACCTTTGTGTCATACCTCGACAGGGATTATGCTGTGCCTGCAGGGTTTCCATGAGATACTTTGCATAGACTTATCAACATTCCTTCATACAAGCTGTCCACTACAATACTATCATGGTTTAGTGGTTCAGTACTTTGACTATAGTGCACAGTATCCTGGGTTCAAAGCCCATCACTGCTTTAGATTTTCATACTGAGCAGACCAGACTGCTTAAGGGCCAGTTAAACAAATATGAGCATGTTGGGTTTTGTTCAGCTATGCCCTACTTAGACCAGGCTTGTCCGACATTGCTCAATATTCACCAACATTGCTGGACGTTGCCCAATATTACTCAACATTGACCACAGTTGTGCTAGTTGGTGTGTGCGATTTTGTTTGCATATACTACATGGTGGTAAATGCTGTTTAGCACTGCTTTATATTGCTTAACACATGGCAATCATGCCTTAAGTGGTGCTGCAGGGCTGCCTATGTCGGATCCACATACTACACTCCCTGTACATGTTTGAAAGCAGGTAGTGTCAACTTAGACATCCCTTTTACTATATGTGTGAGTTAGAGAGAGGTATCATTTCCAGAGTTCCTACTGAGCCAGTGTATGTGCTATGCATTGCCTCTTTGCCAAGGCCAAAGCATACTGGGCATGCCTCCTTCTGCCCACTGGGGCAGGCTCAGGTTGTTCCTCCTCCGAGTCATGCTCTGCCTGTGATGGCCTTGGCAATGGTGGTGGGCTGTTTGGCCCAGTCCTATGCTGGTCCTGCTGCAGCTGTTTTTGCAGGATCATATTATGTAGCATAGCACATACCATGAAAATTTGGGTACATGTAGTTGGTGAGTATTGCAAGGCTCCACCAGATGTGTCCAGGCACCGGAACCATGACTTGAGCAGCCCAAACACACGCTCTATTACATTATGTGTTTGTGCGTGTGCCTCATTATGGCATTCCTGTTCAGGTGTTTGTGCATTTCTGATGGGTGTCATCAGCCATGGCTCCAGTGCATAGCCAGCATCCCCCACTAGGTGACCATGTGGGATGTCCCCATTGGCAAATGTCTGATACAGCTGTGTCAGATGCCAGATATGGGAATCATAGTAGCTTCCAGGGCAGCCTGCACACACATTCAGTATTATGCCCTGGGCATCACACACGACCTGGCAGGTAAAGGAGGGTAAGCCCTTGTGGTTGAAGTAGACCCTACCCCGCTCACCAGCTGGTGCTTTGATGCGTATGTGCGTGCAGTCTATTGCACCCACTACCTCAGGGTATTCCGCTATTTTCTGGAAGAGACGCATATTGCTGGCCAATACCTCACAGGAATTGGGGAAATATACATGATCACCGACATGTGCTGACATGGCATCCAGGAACTGGTGCAGTACCCTGGATGCTAATGCCTGTGATATCCCCATCATATCACCAGTTGGTCTCTGGAAGGTACCTGTTGCTAATATTCTTAGGCCAACACATACCTTGATTTCCACTGGGATGGGTTCCCCTCTGTTGGTTCTGTGTGTGAGGTGTAGCCTGCACAGCTCAACAAGTTTCTGCAGGAGGTCTCTGTCCAGTCTATAGCACTCCACTATCTCCAGCTCATGCAGCCCCTGGTAGGTTACCCTGAGCCTGTACACTCTTCTCTGTCTCCTCACTGTGGGTTATCCAGCAGCATTTCCATTGTCACCACCCTCAGCATGTTGCATATGTCGCCTTATAACAGCAATGGCAGCCCCTAACATTTCTTTGTCTCAGTAAAGCTTTTTCAGTTTTCACTTCTATTAGCTTACTACAGTGTCTGTTGTGAGAAACATAATGGACTGTTGTTTGCAGAGTTTTAAGTGCTAGGCTGGGCTGGGCTAGTGTACTGCCTGTGTAATTGTTTGATTCTGATTGTTTTCACCTGCTAGCTCTGCTAGTACTCCCTGGTAGCTTCCTACTATTTGTTGTGCTTCCTTTTTCCTTTCTGTTTCCTCAGGGGGGAGCGCCATGCACACAAGCGCAAACACGCGCACAGCAGCTAACAGGCACGCACACATGCTTACACAGACTAAAACTTGCTTATTCGGGTTAAAACACGCGCACACCAGCGCAAACGTGCTTACAACTCTTTAAACAGCTTTATACATGCTTACTCCGGCTTAAACGCGCGCACTCACACTTACACGCTCGCACTCTGTCTTACTCGGGTTTACAGGCACACCCGCATGCACGCTCAGCAAGAAACTTTGGTGTTATCCACGGCATACACCTTCCATTTCTTGCCTTTCCCTAGCCTACCTGTTGACACACCTCTTTCCATGATGTATAAATGACAGCAGACACATGCCACTCTGCTCCAATGAGCTTCACTTCTTTCATACATACCCCCCTCGTGATGTCACCTATCTTCTACTCTGTTACTCCCCTTATCCTACTCCTACACTCGACTGACTGTGCTCATTTGCTATGTAAACTTGTGATTCACTATCCTAACCCTCATTTACATAGGATTGCCTACTAATGCTTGGTTACATCTCTTAGACTGAGCTTCCCCCCTTAGCAACCTCTACTCGGTGGACATGTTGTCTTCAGCCTGCCATTCCCTTGCATTGTACATAAGATCCACATTTGTGGGTTTTAATTTTTAGTTTTCTGTGTTTTAGAGCGCAGCCCATTTGCGCGGCGCTGCGCTACACTTAAACATCGGAAATCGGAGAAAAAAATATTTTTATTTTCATATTGCATCAGGAAACATTTCCAGTGGCCGTATATTTGGCCATTGGCATGCTTCCTGCACTGGATGCAACCTTTATTTGGAGCTGTCACAGCTCCATTTTGCTATTTGCAGAACGGTACTCAGTTGTCAACTGAGTACAATTCTGCAGATAACACTGCTCTTACTTGAACAGGTTTGGGTTTCCTGAATCGCAAATCTACCTCATTTGCATGGCTTTCGCCTGCAATTGAGGTAATTTGCATAACCCGGCCCTGTCCGTGTAAGAGCCGTTTTAGGAGCTCTCTTGCACGCCCCTGCAGGCTGTTCCTGGATCATTCGTTGGACATGATGGCTGCATGGAGTCTTACTCTACTCGTAGACTCTGTGCAAGCCATCGTGAATCCGGCCCTTTGAGTTTAACTAATTATTCCTAACACGTAACAATTTAGGTATACCCAACACAGTCAATGGCTGTAACAGATGAAGAGCTTAACTCAACAGTAAACCTAATAATGGGGCATAGTTTGCCTACCATACATTTTCCAGTATTTCCAGCAAATTATTTTAATGCTGATAAGGGAGCACAGCTTTCAAGCTTGAAACCAATCAAAAACTAATAGGGGATTTGCTATGGAAACTCATGGCCACATTCAATGCCTCTTTTGCCATCTGAATAGGAATCACCAGCTACCATGTAGCCTTATTTCCATCAACTTGACACCAGTCACTTAGAGAATGGAATGACCCTGCAACTGCAGCAGAAAACAAAGCAAACTTACAACTTGCTCTGTGACATAAAGGAGACATCAAAGTTCTCCACCATGAACCTAACTAAAAAAAGCCTTCCAGCCCACTACATGCATGCCTTTCGATGGCAGTAATGGTCGTTGTCCTGGACTAAGAGACCCAGGTGACGTGTTCACCAGTTTGTATTACTCCAGTATCCTGGCCTCTGCTTTCTGTTTAGACCCATCTACCAGGTATATAATTGACACCTGAGCCATCCTGTCAGTTCTACAGCTTTTTTTTTCATTGACATTAACTGGCTATCACTTCTTGTATCAGGGCAGGATGTAGGCATTAAGAAAATGCAACTTGTTCTCATACTGTCAGTGTCATGAACTCCCTTCACAAGAAATGCACCACTAGACCTGACTGTATTAATTACCGTAACTTTATTAAGCATGGCAATTACACAAATCCATTAAGTCATCATTATTCAACTATATGTTTATACATTCTTGCAATTTGCTGCATATTCCTTAAGGAGCAGTGCCGGTACAATGCAGTCTGTTCCTAAACCTTGCTTTGGAGTTTAGCACTTGTACGTTTTCTACTTCTTTTAGGTCTTAGAAGTTCACTATGGAGACAATGTCATGCTTACAGTGGGTTTACAAGCATGGGCTTCACATGTGTAGTAGCAATATGCATTTAAAAACAAATGCCATTCCCCTTCATGATTCATGAAATATATATATGTGGAAGCCAACCATACCTTGTACTTGCAAGATAAGCAAAAATATATACAAATAAGGTCAATTTGCAATCTAACTGAACTCATTATTACATCATTTTAAATGCATGCAACCCTTTTTCCACTTACACAATGTAGACTTAAATGTCAGTGGTATACCTGGATAAGAAATGACACGGTGACCTTTATGAAAGAAGGAGATGGGTTATGAAAACTGTGGAAAAACAACCCATAAAATCAAAGTTTGAGCTGAACATAAAAAAATGCAAGTAATGCAAAACAAAATCTGTCATTTTGTACTGATAACAAACAGACATACCCACCACTGTGATCTCTTGAAACAAATCCATTGGCTACCACTTACTAACTGAGCTACTATGGAACTCAGCACACAGTTGTTTCAAATTGCCAGACTGGATCATGCCCCCCCCCCACTAAAATAAGCCTTACATTTAAATAAGATAACCATTATACTCATCCAGAGAAACTCTAGATAATGGCATTACCTTGAAGAGGCCATGTTTTGGTAGTATAGGGGAAAGGGCCTTCACTAAACTCTGGTCAATTATATGAAAAAAAGCTGATCAGAGAAGTATATTCTCAATTTACAATGGATGGCCTCAATTCTAAAATGAAGGAATATCTACTAGAAAAACTGCCTGTAATTTCTTTTATGACAATGGATAAATTGCTGCAGGCTTGTAGACTTTGTGTACCAGGGCTGGGTCATGATCAAATGGGGCCCTGTGCAATATAATGGACTGTCACACCCACCACACCCACACCAGCCATCCTTATATCTCATTACTTAGTTATCTCTCACCTTGGGAACCTCCAAACACTGGACCCTACCCAGTTTGGCCTTGTTAAGGGCAGATCATGCCTCCTAAACCTGGTGGACTTCTTTGAGACAGTTACCAAGGCTATAGATGAGGGAAAAGTGGTACACACAGCCTACCTAGACCTCGCAAAGGCCTTCAACACCATTCCCCATTCTGGTATTATAGACAAGCTCACCAGCCTGAACATAAACCCCTGTGACAAGATGGGTTGCCAACTGGTTCACGGACAGAACCCACATGGTGAGAGTTGTGGGAGCTAGGTCCAACTCTAAATCGGTTACAAGTGGAGTTCCCCAGGGCTCAGTCCTAGGACCCCTCTTGTTCAGCATATACTTCTCAGAGGTACAGGCAAGCACAGGAGGACTATGGCTGACCAAGTTTGCAGACGACTGCAAACTAGGGGCTATAATTGACTCTCCAGCTGACACAGACATCCTCCAAAAGGGTCTCACTGAGACGGATACCTGGTGTCAAAATCATGGCCTCAAGCTAAATCCCAAAAAGTGCATAGTCATCCCCTTTGGAAAAAACAAAGTACCCACAAACTACCACATAGGTGGTAGTCCCATAAATACGGAAGACGTAATAAGGGATCTGGGGACCCAAGTAGATAGCAATCTCACCTTTGAAAATCACATTGCCAAAGTGGTTAGAAAATCCTTCTATGTGGCCCACCTAATCACAAAAGGGTTCGCATCCAGATCAAAAGAGGTCATTGTGCCCCTCTACTCATCACTCATCAGACCCATCATAGAGTACAACGCCCCATTTGGGATGTACCTTACAAGACACCTGCAACAGCTGGATAGACCACAGAAGTACCTCACCAAGTGGATCACTGGCCTCAAACAGATGCCCTATGCAGCTCGACTGAAGAAATTACAGCTGTACTCGGTCGCATACCGCCAACTCAGAGGTGATCTATGCCTGACATACAAGGCCATGTCCAACCCAGAATTGATGGACATGCTACACCTAAAGAAAACCTTATCCCGCGAGCCACACACTCTAGGGATCTAAACCTCACCACAATAATAAATAGGACGTGCCGGAGGGATAGATTCCTGTCCCAGAGACTTCCCATGCTTTGGAACAAGATCCCAATCAACATTAGGCAGAGCTCCTCGCTAACACTCTTCAAAAGAAATCTTGACGAGTGGATGGGAAACAGAAAGTTTACCTCGGGGATCACTTCAGTGGCTCTGCTGGACAGAGGCACAGGGAACTAATCTAAGGGGGCGGCAAAAGCCAACACATTCTGGCTAAGCTTATAAATGCCTTTGTGCAGATAGCCTAGTACCTACCTATGAACCTATGAACCAATGAACATAAAACACTATTCAAATCTGTCAGTGTGCAACTATTTTCTTCTTAACATTTGCAGTCATCACAGATTTGGATTTAATTTCATTTAAAACCTTTATTTCAAATTTTACAGTAAATTCACTGGCAGGCATTTGCTAAACAATACAAAAAACTCTCCAGTTAAAAACAGACTTGCCATAAAAAATAAAAAAAAATTTCCCTTGAGTCCACCTTTATCACAAGTGAATCTGGCAAATCATTAAACTACAAGAGTTGTGCTGGAATTCACAGTCAAAAGTATAACGCAATAAATAACAGCTATGTGCAAGGATCCAAGGGCAAAGTTCAACTCATTTGTTAACTGCTTGGCATAGCCATTGGATGCATGTGAACTTTCAGGACAAGACAGGGAGCACTGTCTGGTAAAAAGACTTGCTTGAGTTATATACTGTAAAAAGGCTGTGAAGGTGAAACTCTGCCCTATGGGAAACAGCTCATTAAAAGCTCATAGCCTAGCTCACCTGTACTAAACGCCAGGTAAACACTGCAGCCGTCCATCATAGTGCATTTCAAAACAATGGGCCTGTAAAAATTGGATACATTAACATTTTATCAAAAATTTGAACTCTTAGACATTGTGTTTTCCAATTTTTTTAAAACATATAATAAACACAGTGTCAAACAGTCAATAAAACAAGAAAGCCAAGGATCATATCCAAAAATTATGTTTCACATTATGAGGATTATTTTTACTACAATCAATTCCTTCCTTTATGCTATAACTCACTTGGGATGTAGTAACCAAGTATCTACACACACACACACACACACACACACACACACACACACACACACACACACACACACACACACACACGACTATCCTTTAAAGTCTTTTCTGTGACTGTGTACATCTTAGATGCCTGTTTGAAATCAGTTGAACAAATACATAATGACATAGAAATGTATTTCAGCCCACTGCTATGAGAGCTACAAAGTGCTATCATTGCACACCTCATACACTCAAAGCCGCTTAGCTCATGAATCAGAGACATGGGCCCAAAATCAAGAACAGATTTTATATATTGCTGTTATATACTTAGAATGTTGTTAGTAAAAAAAGCTCATGTTATAAAGCATTTTCTGAAGAATATGAAGTATAAAATTCCCATGACTGTCATTATACAGTGTCTACAATCCACTATGCTTTGCCAGAAAGCTACAAATTTTAGGAGGAGCAGACAACAGATATTGGGCAAAATAAAGAACAGTTGAGAAATATGCCCTCTCAGTATGTGTGTAAAACACACCCAAACTCGTGCGGGTGTACTAATTGCATCTTCTTGCATGACTGTATACCCCAGATTTCTGCATGAGATCAATTGAATAAATACATAAATAATGACCCAGAAATCTCTGTCTGCTCACTGTCTCAGAATCATACACTGTACCTAACTGGAGCATTCTTCTGTCCTCTCACTACTTAGTTCAAGAAACAAAGACTCAGAATCAGGAAGAGATTTTAAATATTTTTCATATACTTAAAAGCTGCTGTAATTAGAAGCTTTGTATTAGGCAGCATTTTATAAAGGATACAGTCTAAATCCTGCATGCTTGTTATTATCCAGTGATTACAATCCACAGCAGTTTGTCAGAAAGCTATTATTTTTACAAAGAAAAGATCAAAATGTTTCTGAACTTCTTTGCTCAAGAAATCTAGACAACGTCAAAATTAATGAGTGTGTAAAGGGACCCTCCCCAAAAGTGATACATTTTAATTATTATTTAATCTATTTGTTAACAAGGTAAACCTACTTGGGTCACTTTTCAGGGTTCACCCATAGTGTTATCTGCTTATCAGGGTTGCTTATAGTAGCACAACAGGCAAATGCAGACAGTAGGAATCAAACCCTATAATTCTGACTATTAGATTTCCTGTGGTGGAAAGCTGGTCAACAAGATCAAGGAGGATGGAGAAAATTTATAAATTTGGGATAAGAAAGAAGCGTGGGAGACAATATAAATTATGTAAAAGGAATAGGTATTTTTTAGTTACAAATACAGCTAAAATACATATACTACCCACGTTAAAAGACATACATACCCCACATGTCTAATTAATCAAATGAAAGTAGCCAAAAATCAAATGCTGCAAATATATTGTACAAATTTCTACTTTGAAATATTATGAAAATCATTGTTTTTAACCTCTTTTCTAAATGTATTTATTTTTGGTAGGTGCTTTTGTTATTATATGATATATGATTTATTTTCACTTTCGGTACTGTTTTTTTTATTGAATTATGCAGTTTGCTCCTCTTGAGCATGAACCGTGATTAAAAAGGGTCAAATGACCAGTCCACTTACCCAGTTACCAAATTTTTAATAAATTACTTAACTGATGTCAAATTGATGATAGTGATGCTACGTGATTTCTTTTCAGATGGCCAAAGAGGCATTTCATGTAGCAGCTGACAATAGTCATATGTTATGCGATGTGACATTGAAATGTATGTAGGGCAGCACCTCCCCATCAGTAGAGGATTAGGCGTATGCAAACCTTGGGTTTGGTTTCAGGCCAAAAGCTATCCTCCATGATCAAAGTGAATATAATTTGCTGGAAACACTGGATAATTTGTAGTAGGGGAAACTACTAGGTATGCTGTTGAGTCGAACTCTTCAGCTGTCAGAGCCATTGTTTATACTGAGTACATTTAAATTGTTATGGTTAAGAATAACTGGCTAAAGTCAAAAATACAGTGGAGATACGCAGCAATATGCATGGCCAGTGACTTCATGCCCTTGGCTAACTTGAAACTACTTATTGGTTATTGACTGAAAATATGAGAAAATAATGTTTGACAAGGTTGTTATCAATCAATATGGAATGTTTATGATGAAAAGGAATAAAGATGTATATTCAGTTAAAGTATAATATACCAGTTGTTTTACAATAGGGGGATAAAGTCATGGCCAGAGTCAAATCTACTAAAGTTTGACTAGTTATTCAAACATATTCTGAAGCTGCTGAAAGGAGAATAGGACTGAAGTGGCTTTCCATCTTGTCTCTTTTCAGGGCTATGACTGAGGATAGCATCTTGATTTTGGCCAACAATTATCTACTGGTCAAGTTGGAAAGAAGGATCTCAGAATGGTAGCTGAACTTGATATACATGCAAGCTTGTACACAAGCTTTCTTCCAGCTATGGGTGTCATATTCTGCTCCTTTTCCTTACCCCCAGGATGGGCACACACATAACTTCCCTGCCAGCTCCACTAAGTGCCCTGTATCATTCCATCTGTTATGTAGGCAGCCATATGGGAAATTCCATATTCTGACGTTAACTTTTCCATTGGAGACTTAAGTGAAACATCACAGAGAGAAGGACCTGCTATGCCTACTATGGTTAGTATGCTCATTTCAATATGTACTCCATGGAGGTGACCGAATGAGTACGGCTTTGCAGAGCTTGTGGACGCCCATTGAACAGACACTGTATGCCGTATACCTCTGTCTCCAGAATGTGTCAGAAATAAAGCAAGGTAAACTGCTTGTAAACTTCTCAGGATGAGAGAGGTGGCATTGTTGACTTACTCCAACCTCCAGCGTTAGTATATCCAGCTTCCAGGCAGCAAACTAATACTAGTTTGTCTAGGAAATAGTAAAGACTTCCCGTTCATGTCTCAGAAATAACATGAACTGTATGATTGTCTTATTCCTTTTTAGCTGTGCTGTTCACCAGGATACCCTGTCTTCAATTTTGGAATACAGAGGCCCAGGAAGGACAATCATCATTATAACTGCTATCTTATACTTAATATGCTTATGTTGAGAACCCCAGTCATTTAAAAGCAAATTACAATTGTCTTGTATACCTGTCACATTCATGCTTCTGGCAGAATCCATAAAGAATGTCAGGAAATGCACAGTTATAGTCTTTCCTGCATCCCACGCTCTGAAAAGTGTTGTACAGCTACACTCCTTGGCAAACTGAAATCCTTCAGTGAACACTTTTTATCTACTATAACATAACGTAGCTTGTGTACTGAACATATATCAACTGATCTTAAATACTGCAGATACCAACTAGATACTGATGTGTCACAGGAAATGAACTCTCAACACATTACTCAGTAACTGGACACTTCAGGTTTGAGAACAGTAAGTTAATATGCAAAGAGAGCTGGAGAAAATCAAAGTTCTCAAAATCCAAACACTGTTACTAATTTTTTTCTCTTCTCCTGCCTTTTTCCAATTTCTGTTTAAAAAAATAACAGAACTATAGTGGAAGAATGAATGCAAAAAATCAGCTCCAAAGTGAGAACTCACAGCACCCATGAACATTATTGTCTTATAGTTCTGACCCTGGCAGGCATTATTATTTGCTTAGTGTTTATGATAATAATGGGATCAGCAGACAAGACTTCGGCAAGGGACATGGCATCTCAATGGAGGTATTAAAATCTGAGAATATTTGGGAAATTCCTGCAGATGGTGTACAATATCCTCGGTGATTACAGCAAAAAAACAAATGTGTATAACCTTGTATAGTGCTTTTAAACATATTATGGCTGGATATCTTGTATTTGAGGGACACACATAAATTAAGCAAGATGTCCAGTTTATGCAAAATTTTAAGTAGAGTTGAATAGAGTGCAAAATCAATTTTTTGAAGTGATCTTGAGTCTACCTTTGAAAAACCTTTAAGTTTATTAAAAAGGGTCCTAATGTTTCAAGCATTTTAAGTCCAAAGGGTAATACAATGCTGGACTCAAACATTATACATGAAATTGCACAAGTGTCCCATAGGGCTTTCTTTTTTAGTCTTATGCTCATGGAAATTAATGCATTTTCCAAGAAGGAGAAACGCAACTGACTCTTTTCATTTTGTTGTAAACTAAACTGTTTATAATAATATAAATCAATAAACTTCAACAAGCTTTTGTGGGCCTGCACAGTTTGCAGTTTAAGTTTCTCAGAAATTTAACAAAAATTTCAAGTACATAAGCTGTAACTGTAATTATTTATTGACCAAAGGCACAGCACTGGGATGCCAACTAATCTCTAAGGGCATAGCAGGGAGTATTTGTATAAGCCAATGCATGGGGTAAGTAGCCATCAGAGAAGTTTAGTATCTCAGTGATACAATGGCTAAAGGTGTCAGTAATTGGTCTCATTTCTATGAAATGCTATGCATCTGACTTTAGTATTTGAGGGCACTTGTCCTCTATGGTAAGATATGGGTGAAGTGATATACATTTCTACACAGACACTACAAAGGCCATTTTAACTTTTTTATACAGAAAAGAACAGACACTTTGTTGCACGTCTAGCACAGTAGCTTTATACCTTAGAAATTATGAAAATTGTATTTTTAGGTAAAGTGATTTGTTTTGCAGTTAATCACGAAACCCTCAAAGCAGTGATTCAGAAGTGGTCACAAAAGAATAATAACACAGAAATGTGTCACAACAGAAACAATTTAAAACGGAGTTTTTTGCACTGGCTCAGATGACCCCGTGGGCTACATACAGTCTTTCTTTTCTTTCCAGCTTTTAGTCTGGTTTAGCTCTTTTATGTAAATAACACAATGTTATCTGATTTAAAATAGCTTAAGTCAATATTGTGAGTTTTTCTTTCAACTACTGGATAAGGGAAAAAAAACTTAAAGCTGAACAGTACTTTCACAAAGTCTATCTACAGTGTAAAGACAAGAATGTAAATAGACATCTGTAATTATATAATTCAAAACTAAGTAATGTATATCCTCTTTCATATCTGAAAATTAAAAAAAAAGATGTGATACAAACCATATTTTTGTAGATGATTCTAAATTAGCATATTTCAAGAATCATACAGCAGTACAAATATATAGCCAAGATTACTTGTCAAGTCATCCCGTTGTAACACAGACAGATAAACTGACCGAAAACTGAAACAAGGGCTCCGAGCCAGCAAATAACTGAAAAGCAAGGTATCCCAAAGGAAGAGCACGCTAAAAAACTATAATACGTCCTTTATTGAACTAAACAATAATACACGGACAGTGAATAAAATACGTCAAGGTGCTATACAACAAAACGGACCGGACAAAAACTAGCCAACGGATCTAGCGGTTTCATCCACCGACATGTGGATTTCTTCAGGATCAATTAATCAATTATGTTAACTGGCTTATATCTTCTTTTTGGCGCCAAAATTCAAAACAATGACAATGTGAACCATAATTATTTCTTCCATTGAACAAGACATATAATACATGCGCTAGTCTATGTTGAGTAGTGCTGCCATCACGTAAAATAATCCTTACTTAACCTGTGTTGTTCATTACACTTTCCTATAATGCTTTCCTTAAAAATGTACAAATGTTAATATTCTTTCATAAAACATTAATAAATAATGTCATATTTTCCTTTTAAAAGCTATAAAGTAATACAATGTCTGAAATCTACTATAACATTTGATATTTAAAATATATTAAGTTTCTCTTAGAACTTTTGTAAAATATCTCATTGTGTTTTATAAATTAATACCATAACACTATGGGAATGTGAAAAGCAATAAAAACAAATATAAAAATACAGTGGTAATAAATAAAAAGTGTTTAAATAAATATTTAAATAATTAAATAAATGGCAAAATAGTTAGGTATTACTGGTCCTATATACAGAAAAAAAAACTTCCTAAAAAATGTTAAACTTTGTTTTTCATATAAAAGAGGCAGCAGTCTTAAGGACATGTTAGTACATGGAAAATTTAAGAGACCGAAAATATAGAAAATAATATAGTGAGATATGGAACTTTTCCATGTGACAATTGCACAGTATGCAAACACATAGTTGATAGTTTTGAAAGCATTAACGGAAAAAAAATTGATAGAAGAGGCAGCTTCACTTGCAATAGTGACAAGACTATATATAGTTTAAAATGTCCTTGTGGGTTATTTTATATTGGGGGGAGCAAGAGAAGTTTTGCTGCAAGATTAAAAGAGCACATAAGGGACATCAAAAAGCAAAGATTTCAGAGTCTTGTAGCTATGCACTTTAAGGAACACTATAATGGAGACCCCCAGGGGTTACAGGCAACTGTTTAGGAACAGGTAAATACTTGGTTTAGTACTGATGAAAAAAATAAGGAACATTTAAGAAGGAAGGAAGCAATATTTTTTTTAAAATATGATACAATGTTTCCAAGAGGTTTGAATAGAGAATTCTCTTGGAAGCATTTAATATAAGAAAGTTAAAAAGAATATTAAAAGTTAACCTTTTTAGTTGACTTTTTTAGTGACTTCTTAATTGGATGATTATTTAAGTGAGCAAATGCATGTATTTAAGTGTATGTTTACCAGCAGAAAAATGTACTCTGATTTAAGTGTATGTTTACCAGCAGAAAAATGTACTCTGAAAAAGCTTTTCTGAAAGCCAAGGCACCAGAGAAGTGTTACTTGCTCTTAATGGTATAAGAGTTTGAAGTTTGCTGTTAACTTTTACTGTAGAAGTTATTTTTTATTTTAATAAATCAGTCTGTGTACTAAACTGAGTTAATTTATCTGGCCTAGAACTTGTTCATAGGTTCATAGGTTGGTACTAGGCTATCGGCCCTAAGGCCTATGCAAGCCTAGCCATAACAATTCCCTGGAAATTTCTTCCCACAATATTTACTTCTCTTGGCCTCTGTCTAACAGGGCGACTGACATGATCCCCGAGGTGAATTTCCTATCTCCCATCCAATCATCAAGGTTCCTTTTGAAGAGGGCCAATGAGGTGCTCTGCTTGACATGTATGAGCAGTCTATTACAGAGTATGGGGAGTCTCTGGGTCAGGAACCTATCCCTCCAGCATATTTTGTTCATTGTGATGATAAGGTTTAGATCCCTGGAGCGTGTGGCTCTGAGGGATTGGGATTTCTTTAAGTGGAGCATGTCCAACAGCTCAGGGTTTGGCATGGCCTTGTATGTTAAGCAGAGATCGCCTCTGAGTAGACGATATGCCACAGAGTATAGCTGGAGTTTTTTTAGATGGTCACCATATGTCATCTGCTTTAGGCTGTGATTCTTTTAGTGAGGTATTTCTGTGGCATTTCCAGCTGTTGCAGATGTCTTGTGAGGTACATACCAAATGGGGCATTATACTCTATAATGGGTCTAATGAGGGATGAGTACAGTGGGACAATGACCTCTTTTTTTCTGGATGAAAAGCCCTTAGTGCCACATAGAAGGATTTCCTGACTGCTGTGGCAATGTGGTTATCGAAACTGAGACCACTGTCCACTTGTGTCCCTAAGTCTCTCATCACACTTTTGATGTTTAGTGTCCTGCCACCTATGTGGTAGTTCATGGGTACATGTTTTTTTTCCAAAGGGGATAACTATACATTTCTTGGCATTAAGCTTGAGCCCATGGCTCTGGCAAAAGGCATCTGTTTCTGTAAGGCCCTTTTGTAGAATATCCACATCATTTGGGGATTCAATAATGGCTCCCAGTTTGCAGTCATCTGCAAACTTTGTTAGCCAGAGTCCCTTAGTGTTGGCCTGTACTTCAAAGAAGTAGATGCCAAACAAGAGTGGTCCCAGGACTGAACCCTGAGGTACTCCACTTGTCCCTTGTCTGGAGCTGGATTTGGAGTTGGCTAGTTTTACAGTCTGGGTTCTGTCAGTAAGCCAGTTGGCAACCCATCGAGTGACGTAGGGATTTATGCCCAGCTTAGTAAGTTTATCTATGATTCCAGAGTGGGAGATGGTGTTGAAGGCCTTGGCGAGGTCCAGATAGGCTGTGTGGACCGCCTTACCCTCGTCCACAGCTCTTGTGGTGTGAGGTTTGGTTTGTCCTGCAATGTGGTGCTTTATTTGTTTTTTTTTTTTCATTTATTTTAACCCTTAAGCTAAATATGTTAAGAAAATGGTGATGCCAAGGAGTAATACTCTATTAATAATCTGAGTGTGTACTCAATTTGCAGGTTTCAATACCGTCTCCATTTTACTTTAACT
This sequence comes from Protopterus annectens, assembly GCF_019279795.1. NCBI lineage: Eukaryota > Metazoa > Chordata > Ceratodontiformes > Protopteridae > Protopterus > Protopterus annectens. Next base: position 322,522,875 of record NC_056725.1, read on the forward strand.
ATTTTTCTAAGTCTTAAGGATATGTGTAAGAGTATCCCTGGTGTCTTGCGTTCTACCACCACATTTATTTTGTGTTGCAAAACGTATTGTAAAGTTTTTAAGTGTCTTTAGGAAAAATATAAATAGTATCCTTGAAGTCTAGTGTTCTGTGGCCCTGTGTGTTTAGTGCTGCAAAACTTGTACTTAAAAGTTTTTAGATAATTTTAAGACATGTTATAAATTGCATCTGTGGTGTCTAATGTTATCCAGCCAATACTGCATCAATTGTTTGGTAATCCCAATGAGTCTGGAGGTATGAATTGCCTCCACACACATATAATGTCTACACAAACACACAGACACACCACACAAACACACACACACACACACACACACACACACACACACACACACACACACACACACACACACACACACACGCGCACACACACACACACACACACACACACACACACACACACACACACACACACACACACACACACACACACACACACACACACACACCAAGCACAATCACCTGTTCAGACATTCACAAACACTGACATTTGAATTTCCATGCTGCATTCCAGGATCATGTCACTAAATTATATTTTCTAATGTTCACTGCACCACATGGTTGCTTTCATCTTTTCAGAACGCTACTGTATTTCTCTTTGCCTTTCCTCTGGTGTCATTGTTTCAACATAAAGTTATTCCTGCACTTCTTCTTACAGTAGGTTCTGTCAGTGTTGATGCTTTGACAGGTCAGGATGTGAGTGAAAGCTACAAACCCTTCATTCCCCTTCAGTTTCACTGTAGGGCACCACTAAAAAGTAACCAACACATTGCAGTGTAAGTGCAGAGTAACAGAGAGCTTATTACTTTAACTTACATGTCATATTATCGCAACACAGTATAAGTGAATGGGCAGTGTAACTGAAAATAACAAACCATGCATTCCTCTTGTCTTACTCTGCAATATCAATAGGTTGTTTTTCCATGAATGGCAGGACCTGTGTGTGTGTGTGTGTGTGTGTGTGTGTGTGTGTGTGTGTGTGTGTGTGTGTGTGTGTGTGTGTGTGTGTGTGTGTGTGTGTGTGTGTGCGTGCATGTGTTTATATATGTAATGGGTAAAAAGGGGTTGAGGAAGGATGGATGCTTATATGTTTAAGTATTGTAGGTTTAGAAACTGAGTTTCTTGAAAAGAAATTTCATGTGTTGCACAAACTAAATGTCCACATATTCCACTCGTTCATTTTTTGCATTTTTTGTTTGTCTTGTTTTCTTTCGCTTTCTTTCTTCCTTTATTAATGTAAATAGAGCTGTGTTTCTCATTGGAAAAAATTGGTGTTGTTAGAACACGTTAAAAATAACCCAGCCACTGGGGATGCACAAGCCAGTGCATTTCTTTGTGCTGGTCCCAAGCCCGGATAAATGGGGAGGGTTGCGTCAGGAAGGGCATCCGGCGTAAAACCTCTGCCAAAAATTAGTGATGCGGAGAAGTTTTCATAATTACATACCAGATTGGTCGAGGCCCGGGTTAACAACGACCGCCACCAGTACTGTTAGCCAACAGGGTGCTGGCGAAAATTGGGCTACTGTTGGCCGAAGAAGAAGAGGAGGGGGAAGGCATGCCCAAAGGCAGGAAGAGAAGAGGAAGGTTAGGAGTGTAGTACTGAGGGTAGGAACTTTGAATGTTGTCAGTATGATTGGTATAGGGAGAGAGCTAGCTGATATGATGGAGAGAAGGAAGGTTGATATATTGTGCATGCAAGAGACCAGATGGAATGGAAGTAAGGCCAAGTGTATAGGAGGCGGGTTCAAATTGTTCTATCATGGTGTGGATGGCAGAAGAAATAGGGTAGGGGTTATCCTAACGGAACAGTATGCCAAGAGTGTTTTGGAGGTGAAGAGAGTGTCTGATAGAGTGATGTTTATGAAGCCTGAAATTGATGGTGTAATGATGAATGTTGTTAGTGCATATGCTCCACAAGTTGGGTGTGCGATGGATGAGAAAGAAAACTTTTGGAGTGAGTTGGATGAAGTGGTGGTGAGTGTACCCAAGGGTGAGAGACTAGTGATTGGAGCGGACTTCAATGGGCATGTTGTTGAAGTGAACAGAGAGGATTAGGAAGTGATGGGTAGGTATGGTGTTAAGGAGAGGAATGCAGAAGGTCAGATGATTGTGGATTTTGCGAAAAGGATAGATATGGCTGTGGTGAATACGTATTTTAAGAAGAGGGAGGAGCATAGGGTGATGTACAAGAATGGAGGAAGATGCACACAGGTGGATTATATCCTATGTAGGAGGGCCAGTCTGAAGGAGATTGGAGACTGTAAAGTGGTGACTGGGGAAAGTGTAGTTAAGCAGCATAGAATGGTGGTCTGCAGGATGATGTTGGTGATCAAGAAGCGGAGGAGGAGTGTAAAAGCAGTGCCAAGGATTAAATGGTGGAAGTTAAAAAAGGGTGATTGTGAGGTGGAGTTCAGGGAAGAGTTAAGACAGGCACTGGGAGGCAATGAAGAGTTACCGAATAGCTGGGTAACTACAGCAGAGCTAGTAAGGGAGACTGCTAGGAAGGTGCTTGGTGTGACATCTGGACAGAGGAAGGAGGACAAGGAGACATGGTGGTGGAATGAGGAAGTACAGGAGAGTATACAGAGGAAGAGGATGGCGAAGAAGAAGTGGGATTGTCAAAGAGATGAAGAAAGTAGACATGAGTATAAAGAGATGAGGCACATGGCAAAGAGAGAGGTGGCAAAGGCTAAAGATAAGGCATATAGAGAGTTGTATGAGAGACTGGACACTAAAGAGGGAGAAATGGACCTGTACTGATTGGCTAGACAGAGGGACAGAACTGAGAAAGATGTGCAGCAGGTAAGGGTGATAAAGGACAGTGAGGGAAACGTACTCACAAGTGAGGAGAGTGTGTTGAGTAGATGGAAAGAGTACTTTGAAGGGCTGATGAATGAAGAGAATGAGAGAGAGAGAGAAGGTTGGATGATGTGGGGATAGTGAATCAGGAAGTGAAGGAGATTAGCAAGGAGGAAGTAAGGACAGCTATGAAGAGGATGAAGAATGGAAAGGCTGTTGGTCCAGATGACATACCAGTGGAAGCATGGAGGTGCTTAGGAGAAATGGCAGTGGAATTTTTAACCAGATTGCTTAATGAAATTTTGGAAAGTCAGTGGATGCCTGAGGAGTGGAGAAAAAGTGTTTTTGTACCTATCTTTAAGAATAAGGGTGATGTGCAGAGCTGCAGTAATTACAGAGGGATAAAATTGATCAGTCACAGCTTGAAGTTATGGGAAAGAGTACTGGAAGCTAGGTTAAGAAGGGAGGTGATGATTAGTGATCATCAGTATGGTTTCATGCCAGGAAAGAGCACTACAGATGCAACATTTGCTCTGAGAGTGTTGTTGGAGAAATACAGAGAAGGTCAGAAGGAGTTGCATTGTGTCTTTGTGGACTCAGAGAGAAAGCATATGACAGGGTGCCTAGGGAGGAATTGTGGTATTGTATGAGGAAGTTGGGAGTGGCAGATAAGTATTTAAGAGTGGTACAGGATATGTACGAGGGTAGTGTGACATTGGTGAGGACTGCGGTGGGAGTGACAGATATGTTTAAGGTGGAGGTGGGAGTACATCAAGGATCAGCTCTGAGCCCTTTCTTATTTGCAGTGGTGATGGACTGGTTGACAGATGAGATTAGACAGGCAGCCCCATGGACTATGATGTTTGCAGATGACATTGTGATATGTAGTGAGAGTAGGGACCAGGTTGAGGAGACCCTGGAGAGGTGGAGATATGCTTTAGAGAGGAGAGGAATGAAGGTCAGCAGGGCTAAAACAGAATATATGTGTGTAAATGAGAGGGAGGGTAGAGGAATGGTGAGGATGCAGGGAGTAGAGGTGGTAAAGGTGGATGAGTTTAAGTACTTAGGATCAACAGTTCAGAGTAATGGTGAGTGTGAAAGAGAGGTGAAGAAGAGAGTACAGGTAGGGTGGAATGGGTGGAGAAGAGTGTCAGGAGTGATGTGTGACAGACGGGTACCAATAAAAGAGAAAGGGAATATCTACAAGAGGGTAGTGAGACCAGCTATGTTTTATGGGTTGAAGACAGTGGCATTGACAAAAAGGCAGGAGTCAGAGCTTGACGTGGCAGAGTTAAAGATGTTAAGATTTGCACTTATGTGTGACTAGGATGGACAGGATTAGGAATCAGTATATTAGAGGGTCAGCTCAGGTTGGACAGTTTGGAGACAAAGCAAGAGAGGCAAGATTGCGTTGGTTTGGACATGTGCTGAGGAAGGATGCTGGTTATATTGGGAAAAGGATGCTAAGGATGGAGCTGCCAGGTAAGAGGAAAAGAGGAATGCCTAAGATGAGGTTTATGGATGTGGTGAGAGAGGACATGCAGACGGTTGGTGTGAAAGAGCATGATGCAGAGGACAGGAAGAAATGGAAATAGATGATTTGCTGTGGTGACCCCTAACAGGAACAGCTGAAAGAAGATGATGATGATGAGAACACATTAAAAATAAGGACATAAAATGCAGTTGTTTATTTATAAGAGCGAGATTTACTTGAGTTTTTTCAGGAGCCAGACAATTTACAAACTACATTTTTATTGAATGCGGGTTGGCTGACCAATATCACCCAGACAGGATTTGGCAATGATTGAGGTTGTACTTTTCCTCACAGTTGTGTGACCATGGTGCTGCTATATATAAGCTGGGGGCTTGGGTTGTACCACCACATGGGGATAGAGAGTGGCATGCTTCTCTAAAAATAAAGAAAAATGTTTTCTGTTTAACAAAAAGTGTGTTCGGTGAGGCTTTATGTTGAAAGTGTCCTCATTAGAATAACATGATTTCCATTCCTAATCGCTGCATTATATAATGCCATCTGGCATGCTTACTGTCTTTTGTTTTCTGTTACAGATGTGTAGGACACTATAGCAGAGATATTCTATACCAATAGAAGTCATTGCAACTTATATAACAGGGGTATTCTGTTTCTGTAAAGAATAGAAGTCATTGCAACTTATATAACAGGGGTATTCTGTTTCTGTAAAGAATAGAAGTCATTGCAACTTATATAACAGGGGTATTCTGTTTCTGTAAAGAATAGAAGTCATTGCAACTTATATAACAGGGGTATTCTGTTTCTGTAAAGAATAGAAGTCATTGCAACTTATATAACAGGGATATTCTGTTTCTGTAAAGAATAGAAGTCATTGCAACTTATATAACAGGGGTATTCTGTTTCTGTAAAGAATAGAAGTCATTGCAACTTATATAACAGGGGTATTCTGTTTCTGTAAAGAATAGAAGTCATTGCAACTTATATAACAGGGATATTCTGTTTCTGCAAAGAATAGAAGTCATTGCAACTTATATAACAGGGGTATTCTGTTTCTGTAAAGAACAGAAGTCATTGCAACTTATATAACAGGGGTATTCTGTTTCTGTAAAGAATAGAAGTCATTGCAACTTATATAACAGGGGTATTCTGTTTCTGTAAAGAATAGAAGTCATTGCAACTTACATAACAGGGGTATTCTGTTTCTATAAAGAATAGAAGTCATTGCAACTTATATAACAGGGGTATTCTGTTTCTGTAAAGAATACAAGTCATTGCAACTTATATAACAGGGGTATTCTGTTTCTGTAAAGAATACAAGTCATTGCAACTTATATAACAGGGGTATTCTGTTTATGTAAAGAATACAAGTCATTGCAACTTATATAACAGGGGTATTCTGTTTATGTAAAGAATACAAGTCATTGCAACTTATATAACAGGGGTATTCTGTTTCTGTAAAGAATAGAAGTCATTGCAACTCAGAGGTGAAGAAGAGAGGTGAAGAAGAGAGTACAGGTAGGGTGGAATGGGTGGAGAAGAGTGTCAGGAGTGATTTGTGACAGACGGGTACCAATGAAAGAGAAAGGGAATATCTACAAGAGGGTAGTGAGACCAGTTATGTTTTATGGGTTGAAGACAGTGGAATTGACAAAAAGGCAGGAGTCAGAGCTTGACGTGGCAGAGTTAAAGATGTTAAGATTTGCACTGTGTGTGACTAGGATGGACAGGATTAGGAATCAGTATATTAGAGGGTCAGCTCAGGTAGAACAGTTTGGAGACAAAGCAAGAGAGGCAAGATTGCATTGGTTTGGACATGTGCTGAGGAGGGATGCTGGTTATATTGGGAAAAGGATGCTAAGGATGGAGCTGCCAGGTAAGAGGAAAAGAGGAAGGACTAAGATGAGGTTTATGGATGGTGAGAGAGGACATGCAGACGGTTGGTGTGAAAGAGCATGATGCAGAGGACAGGAAGAAATGGAAATAGATGATTTGCTGTGGCGACCCCTAACGGCAAGAGCCGAAAGAAGATGATGATGAGAACACATTAAAAATAAGGACATAAAATGCAGAGTTGTTTATTTATAAGAGCGAGATTTACTTGAGATTTTTCAGGAGCCAGACAATTTACAAACTACATTTTCATTGAATGCGGTTTGGTTGACCAATATCACCCAGACAGGATTTGGCAATGATTGAGGTTGTACTTTTCCTCACAGTTGTGTGACCATGGTGCTGCTATATATAAGCTGGGGGCTTGGGTTGTACCACCACATGGGGATAGAGAGTGGCATGCTTCTCTAAAAATAAAGAAAAATGTTTTCTGTTTAACGAAAAGTGTGTTCGGTGTGGCTTTATGTTGAAAGTGTCCTCATTAGAGTAACATGATTTCCATTCCTAATCGTTGCATTATATAATGCCATCTGGCATGCTTACTGTCTTTTTTGTTCTGTTACAGATGTGTAGGACACTATAGCAGAGATATTCTATACCAATAGAAGTCATTGCAACTTATATAACAGGGGTATTCTGTTTCTGTAAAGAATAGAAGTCATTGCAACTTATATAACAGGGGTATTCTGTTTCTGTAAAGAATAGAAGTCATTGCAACTTATATAACAGGGGTATTCTGTTTCTGTAAAGAATAGAAGTCATTGCAACTTATATAACAGGGGTTTTCTGTTTCTGTAAAGAATAGATGTCATTGCAACTTATATAACAGGGGTATTCTGTTTCTGTAAAGAATAGAAGTCATTGCAACTTATATAACAGTGGTATTCTGTTTCTGTAAAGAATAGAAGTCATTGCAACTTATATAACAGGGGTATTCTGTTTCTGTAAAGAATAGAAGTCATTGCAACTTATATAACAGGGATATTCTGTTTCTGTAAAGAATAGAAGTCATTGCAACTTATATAACAGGGGTATTCTGCTTCTTTAAAGAATAGAAGTCATTGCAACTTATATAACAGGGGTATTCTGTTTCTGTAAAGAATAGAAGTCATTGCAACTTATATAACAGGAGTATTCTGTTTCTGTGAAGATTAGAAGTCATTGCAACTTATATAACAGGGGTATTCTGCCAGTTAATTTCTATAAAGAATAGCATTCCGATATTCTTTATAACTATGCTGTCCTTAAAGGAAATTCATTTATTAACAGAGTAGCATAGAAAATGGTTAGGAATTAGAAGTTCTACAGGTCACTAATTTCTGGAACCAAATCAAACAACTGCATTTTGATTGTTGAAAGATGGAGCAGGTATTCCTTTGTTTAGAGTTTACTTACTTAAGATGGTAAAGGGCATTACATATAGAACAGGATGTAATGAAGCAACAAAGAAGAATTTATTGATGAAAGAAACCTAGTCCATCTGCAGAAGTCAGAAAAAGGAATTATAGTGCTGCTGTAATCGTAATGTAACAAAATTCGAATTAACTTGTTGAGTATTGTTCTCTTCTGTTTTCAGATATCCTTTAATAATTATAAGAACTTTGAGATTTCTTTGCAGAAGTTCACACCAAGCCCTGTTTTTGTAACCTCTATACAACATGGAGTACAAACCCTGTCAATATAGCTGTTAAACCATGTGGTGGAGATTAGCTTGATTCATAAATGTGAATCACACTAACATAATTCTGTGGACAGATGTACAGATCAGGAACAAGTAGCTGAACCTGCATGTATTACTATCTTACTATAAGTGTACACAGACATACATAAATACCACTCCCCCCACAGACATGCACATACATACACACACATGCATATGCATATGCACACAAAGGCACACATGGACACACACACACACACACACACATAAATACAAACATGCACAGCACACATGGTCCTATATACATACATGCACACTTAGACTCAGACAAACACACACACACACACACACACACACACACACACACACACACACACACACACACACACATACATGTATGCACACACACACACACACACACACACACACACACACACACACACACACACACACACACACACACACACACACACACACACACACACACACACACACACACACACACACACACACACACACACACACACACACACACACACACACACAGTACACGCGCACACACAATTATGAGGAACATGGCAATGACACACTTGATTTGGGGTAAACTACGTCACCAGGAGAAAGCAGGCTATAACAATATAAGCAAGTCATCACTTAGTATTGCCCTCATAATTATTCTTGCATGTAGGTTGTTATCTCTTTGGAATTCTAATAGATTCACTGGGGATGATGCACCATATGGTATGTGACTCACACTGGCAAGAAAGCAGAAAGTACAGTCTTGCAATGAATTTAGTCTTTAATAATCAGTAGTGTTGTGTCCACTGTGATGGAAGTGGTAATCCACCATATATAATATTGCCTTGGAGTGGGACAGACTACTCATAAGAGGCAAAATCAGGAAAACATTGTAAAATCAGCGGCAGTTTTGAACTCTTATCTGTGCTAAGTCAGATAGTTGATAGAGTAACAAGTCAGGCACCATAATACAATTTACATAAAATAAGAAGAATGAAACTGTAATGTCTGGCATTATTGACTTCACTGTTTGGATCTCCGAGTTATAAGGGCAGAGACAAAAATAAGAAGAGACTCAAGGACAGGTAAGAGATATGTAGGAGTGTGTGGTAGTGTATATGTGTAAGTCTAGAGTGTATGCACGTGTGTGTGTGTGTGTGTGTGTGTGTGTGTGTGTGTGTGTGTGTGTGTGTGTGTGTGTGTGTGTGTGTGGGTGTATGTGTCTGTATGTAAGAGCGTGTGCATGCATGCACGTGTGTGTGTGTGTGTGTGTGTGTGTGTGTGTGTGTGTGTGTGTGTGTGTGTGTATGTGTGTGTGTATGTGTGGGGGAGAGTGACTGATCAGGTGTGCCTATATAAAGACAATACATGGGAAGGCAGTGGGGAACACTGCAGGAAAATGCTGGCTTGCACTCTTGATCGTTACAGCCGATTCAAAGACATGAAAATTAGCTGTAATGAAGTCTTTCGTTATTATAACTAACACGTTTCTGAATCACATTTTCCGTTATCATTGAAAATGTATCTTTTGCCCACAATTCTTACAGCAAGAGGTGTGGTTCTTTGTGAATTTCCAGGATCGTTTCCTGTCTCAGTATTAACATGATATTCTACTATGGTATTATATTAGCAGATTCTGAAAGAAACATCTGAGCCATAGTACACTTTAATGTTTATTTCAATAGGATGAACTGAATATGTACAGCAGGTGTTAGACCACGAAGATGAAATAAATGGCAACACATATTATTCAGTTAGATATCTTAACTCAACAGGCATCACTAGCCTTCAAAGTCTAAGTGTCATATATTGATAATGTGCAGTGTTCATTCTTATTTCTTTATTTGTCTTAGTTGACCAGGAAAATTCTAAATGGTTAAAACCCATTTTCAGAGGAGACCTGGGGAGAAAAGCTCCACATTTAAGTTATACATAGATCCGCGGTGGTGGTAGTGTGGTAGCCTTGTCACCTCACAGTAAGATGTTGTCCGGTTCGATTCTCAGCTAGAGTGTCTTCTGTGCGGAGACATGCGTGAATGGGCGTACCTTCATTGTAGGTTGTGCATCAGGGCTGGCAACTCGGCATGTAAAAATCAACTGCCAATCATTAGCGGACCGGAGTTCCGCTGTGGTGTGGTGATCCCTAACCGGGAAAAGCCGAAAGATACAACATGATGCATATTTATAATTGCCGGGTAAAAACATCTATACATGAGCTTATTTACATGATTTTGTCAATTATTTCTTACAGGGACATAGCATTTTAACACAAAAACAAGACAGAAATTAACAGAAATAAACATAAATTTGCTAGTTACTGAACAGAAAATCAAATACAATAGTAGTTACTGATATATAGCATGATGACTGCAGGGAAAAGAACAGTCTGGGGCGTTTTGCGGTTACAAGGCAGGTGGTAATGCATATCTGTTCAAAACACCCAAGGATGAGTAACACACACACACACAGGAAAATGATACATCTGGCACAGTAAAGATAGTATGCTGAATGTTTCATTAGTTTGCTTTTCAGATTTCTACCAAATATTTGGTTTATCTAGTGCACAACTAAGATATAAATACATCCATACAGTAAAAACAAAATGTATTTCACATAAGTGAATTGTGCCTAGTTACCCAGTGTTCAAAATGTCTACTTTTTAAAGCCAGGGAAAGGGATCAATATTCATAATTCCCCTCTGGTCACTGTCTTTGTGGAGTGTACATGCTTTCCAATCATTTATGTAGGTTTTCCATAGCAACTCAAGTAGTCTCTAATACTGAAAATGCAGTTTTTTTTGGTTATTCTAAAACTTTCCATTGATACTGCATTTCTCTATGAACGTCCAGCACTGGTCATGTTTAAAAAGGTTCAAAGATAAATCATTTTAGTTCACTTACCCAGTAATCAAAAAAAAAAAAAAAAAAACGATATACAGCTGTTTGAACTACAGTTACTAACATTGTGCCAGTACCTATGGACCTTTCACAGTCTGGAAAAATGACTGTATGACAATCAAAGCATGTTTTGCTTCTGTAGAAACACTGATGCCTTGGTGACCCACAATGATGGATAAAGGCAGTAAAGCTAAGACTATCAAACAAACCATTCAGTTGCAATACTTTAAGCTGAGGTTGAGACATACGTTAAAAAGAAGTGCACTTATATAGTTGTGTTAGCCTTGGGCAGATATAACTAATTTTCACAATAGTGACAAGCAAAATTATTTTACTTGCACAGTACAGTATACAGTTATAATAAACAGATGGCACAGACATTTATTTTACAAACTGGTGTCAGAGCTGGAAAAACAGTTAATACTGGGCTTTTTTTGAATTTATTATCTGAGTGCTCCATTGTATCTCTCTTACCTAGCAGAATTTTCAGACAGTGAAATTTCTCCAGCACTGAGACTGATAGGAAGTTCTAAAGACAGGTAGTAATTAGCAGATGACATATTGATATCACAAGTCAACACATTCTAAACAGAATATGCAGCAAAAAGTGGAAAGTGGACTTATACCAGCCAATATGGTGACTGTCCAAATATCTCAAGTGCTTCACATCAGCACAGTGTGTACCACAGTGTGCCATTTATTTACCTGGTAGTAAAATATGAAAAAAAAAAGCCTACAAAACAGGGTGCATTAATACCAAAGTACAATATAGGATGAATAAGACTGTTAACCAGGTAACTCTTTTAGGTGGTACTAATTATCTATCTATCTATCTATCTATCTATCTATCTATCTATCTATCTATCTATCTGTCTGTCTGTCTGTCTATCTATCTATCTATCTATCTATCTATCTATCTATCTATCTATCTATCTATCTATCTATCTGTTATCTGAAAGGCTGAATAGTTGGGGAAAATGCCTGTAAACATATAATGTGTATTTAGTTAGTGGACAGCTGTGAATGGAAAAGTTGGAAATGCACTATCAGCATTGATTTCTGAATTCCACTAATGTGCTAACAACTGATGTGCATACCCCAGTTACTACCACTAAAACCTTTTACCCAGGTTATCTGTGCACTTTGCCCACTATAACTACACCTCTGCTAACAAAACGTATTTTCCAAAGGACCACATTCTCCAGATAATGTCCTCAGTGAGTAAAGGCCGAACGTCTCCAGTATTCTCCTCTCTATTCTTCCTTAATTGCTGTTACAACTACTGTCATACGAAAACTACTCAACCAGATACCTGGGATAATCTGATGACTTGTATACTTGGGTTGCTAAGTAAGGGTGTACCATAGTGCACATCAACTAAAATGCATCTAAAACCTTTGTGACTGCCACAAAACATTCAGAAATAATTGGAAAAATGCCATTATGGAATGTAGCCATTTAAAAAAAATCCAGATGCCTATTCTGATTTTGGACCCATTTCAATACTCCAAATGTCCAAATACTGGGTAAAGTATATACTTTTAACCTCCTAAATCAATAATATTTGGATCATCATTAAAAACATAAATCCTCTCCAGCCAACTTCACCTTTCATGACCATTGCAATAATCCATGTGCCTCATCATTCAAAAACTTCAGCCTCTGGCCTGATCACAATCTAAACTTCATCTGTATATACTAGTTGCTTTCTGATAACCATAAAGAAAATGTGTTTTTATATATTAATCAAATGTCTTTATCAATATCTTCCTATAACTAACCAAATATGATAAGTAATGCAATTTTGTAAGCAGAAATGTACTGAAGTGAAGATAATTGCTTATATATTCGATGTACCCACATCTGTAAAAACTGTCAAGTAAAGAATTGCTTAAATATGTATTGCACCTGCATCTGTAAAAACTGTAATTTTATATAAATTTTACTGTGTTTTCGAGGAGCTTTTCTCCCCAGGCATCTGCTGAAAATGGACATATATCCAGCTGGACTAGCCCAGTCAACAAATGTAAAATAAATAAAAATAAATAAAATAAATAAGTACGTATCCTGTATCCTGTTTTTTTTTTTTTTTCAGTACACTTCATTGTTTTACTGTTTGACATTGTGTTTGTGTTTGGCATTGTTTTAAGTCTGTGTTTTACTCACTGTATGCATTTTCATAGTAAATTATTTTCTCCCCCACTGACCCTGAAACAGGTCCCATTAAATCAGTGTTCTACTCCAGTTAATAAAGCTCAATAAATAAATAAAATAATCACATGAAAGATATAAACAAGCAAACAAATAAATAAATAAAATGACAGAAATGCTCATAATACTTAGGATTCAGATCACAAGTAAGTTAATTGTGGTAGGGCGCCTCACTGAAAAAATACAAAATGAGCATGTTTCCATATTCTTTAATGTATTGGATATTATCACTGATTGCAGTATCGTTTTAATGTTGTATTTTAAGTTGTGATTTAAGCTTTGTGCATAGCAGAAGCTGAACAAATACATAGATATATCACTGAAAGCTCTATAAAAGTAAAAGAATTCCAATAACTCCATATGAAATTTTGAATTTCAGGATGTGGAACGGCCTAAAGGTACAAGTACCTCAAATACAGAAAAGCAAAGCTCTCACCTGTAAATGCTTTTGCAAGCCCCTCCCCTTACAATTCCATGTGAAGAGCAAGCTGCCATGACCCCTTACTTATATATAACAACTCCATAGTCTCACAAACATAAAGAAAGGGAGATGGTCCTCCAAAATAAATGAATCACTGCTGGCACATGCCAAAAAACTGCTTCAGAAATGATTTCCTACTGAAAACAGTGATCACTGATCTGTACTTTGGTGTTTTCTGGTCACCTAAACCCTAAGCAAGTTGATCTCAGCCACTTGCAGATACACCCCAAGGAAAGTCCAATAACCTTAATCCTTGTCTCTGAGTGCATTCTACTGAATTCACTGGCAGATGCCTAACTAATCTTAATCATAATGATTTGTCCCATTCCCCTTCAATAAACACATCACACCGAATGATGTTTGACGACCTTTATTAAACTTCCATAAACATAAATTTATTGACCAAAATTATTTATTAATCCCAGCATAAACATCCATATAACTGTTAACTATGGCAGCATGCCCCCATTCACCTCACCAAATAAGAAGTATCCTTACGTCAGCTTGCTTATTTTACTAATTAAGCAGCATCCCATTGCTCTCTTTCAATCCCCACTTATTGAATTAAACAACCAATCAAATAAGCAGCGTCCTTACCTCCACTCACTTACTTTACTTACCAATCAGAGTCCAACCGCTCCCTTTCAGTTGCCAACTCATTGAACTGAACATAAAACACTAAAGTGGGAGCAGAAAAGTGACAACCCTACCCCCTTCTCCACCTGCCCAAACTATCAAAATAACCACAATCCCCACTGTTCCACAAAAAGGGGGGGTGGAGAGTGGGCAGCAAGTTCATGCCAAAATGTGATTCCTTACCCAGATACCCTTGCATAAAACCTATTAAGCCCCTCCCTACCCTTACCTCATTTCCTCCCAATCATTCTGCATTCCCATTTAACCCTTTCATCCCCCATTAGCCTTCTTCCCCTACCCTCTTAATTCCCACTACTATTCTACCTAACCCCCCCACCTGAAGCTGTCCCTGGACAAATCAGATCAGTTTGTTACCAAAGCTCATTTAGAGCATTTTTCATTGTTTTTATAAAGACTGATTTTATAACCAATGTTGAATGTTGTTTGAGTTAGCTAATCTACGTCTTTGGAATTTTAAACTACATTTCATTGTGACCTGCATATTTTCTTTTCCATAAATGAAAAGCAAACCCATATCAGATTTAGAGGATGGATTCATGAACAGCTACATAAGTGTACACTAGGTGTACACAATCCATACTCAGCAACATCCCTACCACATTTTTGTGCTTTCTAGTCACTCAGAAACATTGCACTAAGTGTAAACATAGTCTACACTTTGTGATAACCTTTATGAATCCCCTCAGTATTCAAGGCTGCAAGGAAATCAGTAGGAAAGTTAAAATGAGGAGGAAGAAGGCATGCATTATGCGTGTATTGTCTGTTCACGCAGAATGATGTACGCTTAGTGTAGTTGTTAAAGAATCCCAGGGTATGTCTTTGTTAGTAATACAAAGAGCTAAACAGAGCATGGCATTGGGGTAAGGGTGAAGCAATGTACCTGTTTTTTTTTCAGTGTTTATCAAAACCACTTAATTTTCTTAGACTATTTTTGGGATCTGCCCTCATAGTCAGTGTGATCCAATTACTTCTTGAAAATAAGAACTTAATATTTCACATAACTTGTCACATTGTACTGAACTAAATGCTTTATTTTTTTCATTCTAATGCAACCTTTTGATTTCAAATGATTTCAAACCATTTACAATGTGAAGGATATGCATACATTGCATCTTAAATAGCTTTGCTTATGGACTTAAGAAAATGGTTCTGTTCCCCTTTAAATATAAAGAATAAAAAAATGAAAAAAAAAATCTTAAAAAGTAAACAAAATAAAATTACTCTAATTTGAAAGGTTTTTGCATGGCAGAAATGCTGTAATGTTCTGGATATAATAAGATAGTACTCCAAACATTAGAAGACATTAATATATGGGACTGTAGAAGTAAGAATTATCTAAAAAACTCAGAGGAGAACACCATCTTAATTATTTCACAGAACAATGGATCTGTAGGCAGTAAGTGAAAGTTTGACAAAAGGCATTGCCTTGATCTCATTCGCCTCATAAGGGTAATGAAGGATGTTTAGGCATTGCCTCCAGGTGTTTATATGCCACTACCACTAACAAATGTTTAGTTGTAGTCACATATGTAGAAGGAGAAGTATATTTATTGGGAAAAGATGGCCTGTGATATAAAGGAGACAAAAAAACAGTTCCTTGTGCTTGTCTTGTCATCTAGGAGTGTGAACCAAGGAAAAAGGAGCACATAATGAAATGATGTCTACCATGCATCATGCCACAAGTTATAAAAGGAAAACTACGTCTTTGAAGTAACAGTGATTGATCAAACTGATGTAGGCAGAGCACCTACAGAAAATGGATGAAAGATAACAAAAGAGAGGATAAAGCAATAAATGATGAAGAGACTTTGCAAGTTGCTTTTACAGTAGCATTCTCAGTTCTGTAGAGAGCATCATTGCTGGAGCTGGGTTTTTGTTATAAGTTTTGTTTGCAGTGGAAAATTAGAATGTGCAACTAAAAAAAGGAAAGTGATTCAAGATGCTGCAAGGCTGGCCTCAGTGACGTCACAATGTATGGAACTGAAATCAGTTTACCAATATTTATAATGTTTCAAAGGATAGCACATAAAAGAGCCATTTATGTGTTTGATACTTGCATTGTATGTATTCATATATTTTATGGTGAATTAGCCTTATGTGGAATCAGTAGAAATTTGTAATTGTCCAAGTTTTCACCAACAGAAACTTGCACTTTCAACTGTTTGTAGTTAAAAAGATAATTCAGAGCAGGGGAATAAGATATTTTCCCTTGCTATGTGTCATGTTTAAAAAAAAAATGTCTGGTGAGCAGTCTGTCTTCAATGGTTTTATTTTTAATCAAGACAGAAATAATGCATTAATTTTTTGACAACCAGCAGTAAAAATTCATGGAATTCTGACCATTGTGTCTGTTCCCCTGTTGGTAAAATATTTTGCATTTATATTAAATAATTTGGATTTATACTGATATAACTTGGCATCTGCAGGCTAGGAGACATTCCTATTCAAACAAGCCAGCCCTGTTTTATCTGATTGTCCTTCTCTGTATAAATATTCCAACTTACATCTCCAGTCTCACAGTATATCTAATTCCTTGGAAATGACAAGGTTATGCTTAGATTATGCATTTAGCTGGTATTTTCTAGGAAGAGTAAAATAGAATTTCAAGGTTAAATCTTATTCTTGTATAGTGATTACAAAAAAAGAGAACTATATGACAATGATTGCATAACACAATACAGAATTCATATCGATATTTCTCCAAAAAACTGTTATTTTTCACCCTAAGTCTTCCATTTTAGAAGCCTTAGTCCAGGTTAGCAACCTTTAATTAAAAGTATATTTAAGAATACTGTGTTAACAGGCACTGTAAACATGATTGTGTTATAGAAATAAAGCATAATATTGCCATTTCCTTTTCTAGCTGCTTTTAGTAGGTTACAATGGCACCTTTCTCTGTGTTAACCCAGAAGTGTTTATACCTGTTGTGTTTCAGTACATAAGCAGTTGTTGTAACAGAGGGGATAAAACAAAGTATTTAGCCTACATTGTATGCATGACTTATACAGGATGGCATAAATCCAAGGGGAGCGTAGAATCAGGAATAAATGCTTCTTGTTTTAACTTAGCAGCTGCACTAGTATTAAATATGCATTTTGAGGAACAGAGAGATGAGACTTCAGGAATTTAGAGCTGCAACTGATTTGACCGTGACATTGTCTTCTTATTTAGATCTGGTATATATTAATTGTGAACTTTAGCACAGCAGACCAATATGTATGTGTGTCTATATGTGGGTGGATATGTGTGTCTGTGTGTGTGTGTGTGTGTGTGTGTGTGTGTGTGTGTGTGTGTGTGTGTGTGTGTGTGTGTGTGTGTGTGTGTGTGTGTGTGTGTGTGTGTGTGTGTGTGTGTGTGTTTTGTGTGTGTGTGTATGTGTGTGTGTGTGTGTGTATATATATATATATATATATATATATATATATATATATATATTTTTTTTTTTTTTTTTTTTAATTCATTGCAGAGATCTGATGTAGCAAGACTGATGGATTGTTTTAGTGGAAAATAAAATGAAAGTGATTGAATACTAAATAGTTTAGCAAGCTCATATAAATGAAAGATGTGCATTTCATGTTCACATAAATTGTCACCTTAAAATATGACAACAAATTAAACCATGTGTTATAAACTGCAACAACACCAGTTTGCTCTTCTGAGCTATACAGATGTTGGCATACTTGTATTGCATTAAATCATTTTATTGTGCTTGCTTTTGTTAATGCTCATGTGTATAAAGGATCTTAAGACAATCCCAACTACCCTATTATCTGAATTGTAAATGTGAAAATAAAAAGACAGCAAGAAGGACTGATAGATTGATAGATAAAAGACTGCATGCTTATACATGCATATATATTTGTGTGTGTGTGTGTGTGTGTGTGTGTGTGTGTGTGTGTGTGTGTGTGTGTGTGTGTGTGTGTGTGTGTGTGTGTGTGTGTGTGAGTGTGTGTGTGTGTGCTCCACACCCCACATAAATTAAATATACCAACTTCAAGATCCCCCCCTGTAGAAACATATTACAAGGTGTGTTTACTACTTTGGTGTTGTTGTAGGTGGAGAGGATGTTATTTATATGTGTTTTGTAGGTTTTGAAGTTGTGATGCAAAGTGTCAATGTTATAAAATTTGATGTTATGAGTTTTAGATGTTATGGGTTTTACACAGTGGCGGCTGGTTACTTCAAATTAAAGGGGGGCTGCAGGAGACAGCTGAATGTGTGGGCCAATGGGAAGGGGTGTGGCCAACTAGAAAGAGGGGGAGCTATGCTCAAAACCACAACTGGAACTTTAATTAAATACGCTGCCCTGGGTGCCAAACCATCATTACGACAGTCCAATCAAGACAAAATGAAGTGTAGAAGAAAAAATATTTTAATGCATTGGCTAAATGACAACTTACTTAATATCTAGATGGAAACACAAAGGTTGTGAGGCATGAAAAAATAAATTACTTTTTAAATACATTACTAGAATGTCAGTCAAAATCAAGTATAAAAAAAAAACAAGCAGCACTCAACTCAAGCCACTTCTCCTTGCACTGAAGTTCTAATTATAATTTATATTCAGTTTTATAAAATTACCAAATAGCATGCTAAAAGTAGCAATCTCTGTGATATCCCCACTTGTAAAAATGTTTCTTATCCAAAAAAGGCCTGCTGCCTGACAACAACTATCTACTTGTTTCATGGGGAAGACATAATCAAAGTAAAAAATGAACAGCAAACAAGAAACAAGCTCAAGATAAATTGCTTAAAGGATTACTGCGCAAACTATGGTCCGCACATGATAGATTGGCATTCTGTTTAGTTTACGGGTAAAGCCTGCAAAGATGACTACATGTCTCCAACAAATGTAATGAGCTTCTGAAAATATTGTAATCCTGTCTTTTATTACAAATACTGTCATATGCATTTCAGTACTTAAGGCTTATACCTTATCTAGTTATGTAAATATTTTAAGCATGGCAACAACGAAAAGGCTTTCAATGTTGGTAATTTTTTAACAGTATGCTTATTAAAGCTTACTTGCATCTTACAATCTCCGACAAGCTTACCTGATGGCCATTAAAGCATTGCTACTTAAGCACAGAGCAACAGGTCACTGCGACAGCATGCATTTTCTGAACAATAAGAAGCATAAATCAACAGTATAAAAATATGACAGAAAACCAGAACATTCTGCCAAATCAAGGACAGATGAAATGCCATGGTCGTACTTGTTGTCTACCTTGGATGGGGGAATATTCTGCACACTTACACTGCATAACTGCTCCTTGCCTTGCTTGGACATATCCAGAGTCACTACAATGGGGAGTGGGGGGCAACAAGTATGTCACAATTTGAAATGTCTCTGGCTGACGGTGATGGCTCTGACACTCATACCTCTCAACCTCAGAGCAAGAAATCTGGACAAAGCCATACACAGAAGTGGGACACAGGCCCAGAAATAAGGACAATTTTTTTAAAAAAATTGCTCTTACAAACTTACAAAGATAATAGAATAGTAGTAGGTATTGCATTAGTATGAATTTTCTGAAGGGTATGAAATCTAAAACTCAAATATCTGCCATTATTTTCCAACTTCAGTCTTTAATGATTTGCCACTAATTTGCCAGAAAACCACAATTTTATGAAAAACAGACCAAAAAGGTGATGCAAAAATATAAAATTGATACACAATACAGCTGGGAACCTGTCAAACAAGGGAAACCTTTTTAATATTTTTTACTGTTAACTTGAGCAGCTGACAAAATAAGAGCATCTACATGCATTTCTTAAATAAAAGCAAACTATAACTCTGATCATTACAGTTATTTACAATTGTAAACCCTCCACCTTTTCCTCCAAAAATTGCCATTTTGCGGAGGGTTTATTAGGGGGAGAGCAACATTTTGAGCCAAAATTGGGGACAGTTGAGAGGTTTGGATATTCCTAATTCGATAAATCGATTTATTTGCATGTACCTCTCAACCTCTTAATGCAGGAAATCTGGACAAGGCAAAATAAAGTGGGGGAACATACAAACAGTACTAAAAACTGCTCTTGTATAAACTTAAGTTGATAGAATAACAGGTCTTTTGCTTTAGCATGCATTTTTCTGAAGGTTATGACGTCTGAAATTCAATGTCTGCCATTATTTAATTACTTTATTCCTAAATGATTTGCCAGAAAACCACAAATTTTATGAGGAACAAACCAAAAATAAGAGGCAAAAATCTATTCATTCTGCAAAAATCTGGACAGTTGAGAGGTATAGTTCAACCGGGGCTGTCTGAGATTGCTGCCCTTCCCCCCCTCACAATCTCATCGTCGAATGGAGCCACCCCCCTGCAGCCATTCCAATGTCCCATTCCTTGGTTATTTCATCCCATTTACCATAAACACTGTAATGTGCATACTGCTTTACTTCTGCGACGATTTGGATTTCATTTGAAAGTTTTATTCTGCATTTTACAGCACAAACCCTAATAGATATCGGTTAAACAAAGCAATGCAGTCTCACAATGAAAATATACTTAGCATTAAAACTTCTCTGCCCTTGAAACTCACATTCATTGAAACAGCATTGAAACCCACATTTAAGGAAAATACATTTTGCCAGTGACAGATAAAGATTAACTTTGTGCTGTTTTCAAATCATAGGCCCCTTGAACATGAAACATACACATGCTCTTTGATACAACTTCCTGATTGTATTAAATTATATTCCTTGAACAATACAGTACAGTTGTTAAAGGGCATTTTAAATTTATTGTTTTGAACATTTTTCCAGTAAACAATGAAACAAAATGCATGTACCAATAATGAAAAAACTGCCCAATTCAGAACATTTCCATCATAAAAGTCTACTCAAACTTCTACAGTCCACAAGTATCAGTATATATGCACAATCTCTGAAGAAGTAAAAGTCATCTAAATAATTCCACATTAAAGAAATCTGTAACTAATGAAGAGGTTGCTGCTAGCAAACAACTTTATATGCCATTGTTTCATCTACAAATAAAGTACCTGTTGCCCTCGAGGAATAAATTGCCTATGTTGCATTAAAAAATGTTAAGCTAGTAATATCGCAATAGGGAATGGATGGCAAACTGATAACAGGTTCATAGTTACTAGGTATCTTTGCCAAAAAGGACTGCAGTATCCATCCCCTTTACAAGGCAGTACAGTATCAGCAATGCATCGACCTACTGTGGCAGTAGAAACCATAGCCTTCTGAATCAAATGCAAGTACACTACCTGCTGTGCTATTAACAATGCAAGCTGACTCAGCATAAGCAGCACTAAACTTTTGTTCCCCTGCAGCTCTCAGCTCCTTGTAAAATCTACTCGACACTCAGCTGTATCTCTGAACTTTGCAGCACAAGAAATCTAGAAAAAGCCAAAATTTATTGGTGGAGACAAAAGCCCAAAAACCCAGGGACACATTTTAATCATTGCTTGTATAATGTTGGAAAGTTGCTAGAATAAAATGCTGTGTTACCACCATACATTTCACTGCCAGGTCTTGAAACCAGGGGACCGTGTGCAAAACAGTCAGATCAATATACCACTATGCCAAATCAGCTTGTGAAAGAGAGGAAGACTGAAACTTAATGGCTACCATTTAGTGAATTCAGTTCTCACCATAGCTGTCAACCTCTTAGCACAAAACTCCTGAACAAAGCCAATAATGGGGGAATACAGCCCTAAACATATTCAGTGAGTTCAGGTATCACCATAGCTCTCAACCTTAGCACAACAAACCTGGACGAAGCCAATAATGGGGGAATACAGTCCCAAAAATAGGGACAAATTTCAAATATCCATGTTATAAACTTAGAAAATTGCTAAAATAAAAGGTTTTGTGCTAACATGTACTTTCTGAAGAATATGAAGTCTGAAATTCAAATGCCTGTTATTTTTATGTAACATTTGTTAACCAGGAAAGTCTGACTTGGAACAAAAGCTAATTTTCAGCAGAGCAGGGAGAAACACTCCAGACACATGTCTTTGTAAGATGGGAGGATATGCAGACTCCACACAGAAGGCACCCCAGCCAAGATTCAAATTAGAGAACCTGTAGCGGTTAGGAAACAATGCTACCAGTGCACCACTGCACTACTGACTTTACAAGGAAAAACAAACATACAGAAACCACAGATTTTATGAGGAACAGAACAAATATGAGGCAAAAATCTGCAATTTTTTCACAAATGGTGGTGGGTAGGGAATTCAGGCCCTTGCCACCTGCATCCAAGGTACAGGGTTCAAGCCTCAGTATTCTGTACCCACCACCATGTGTTCTCTAGCCACCAGTATATAGCAACTGGGGCATATTACACAAACACACCTGACATCCACTGCAGTCCTTTGCTAATACACAAGTAATCCACCTGATATCTGTGGCAGTCCTTCACTAATCCCACGCAAGCTAACGGCTGGTTTGGCTCCGCGAGAGTAGCTGGAGCTAATGGCTGGTTCCTGGCTCTGCGAGAGTAGGTTAGAGGCTCCAGCCTGTGGGTGATGCAGTCCGGTGTCCTTCCGTTCTTTGTCACTGCACAGACTTCTGGGCCTGCAGGGCAGAGATGCCTTTCTGCCCTATCAGGACTGCATAAAACAGCAGTCTGGATAAGGCATCTCTGCACTGTAGCCCAGAAGTCTGTGCGGTGATGAACACAACAGTCTGGAGTTCTGTGAGGAACTCCAGCACACTTGCGTGGAGTTCTGAGACTCGCCGATTGTTCTTATTTCTTCTTTTTTTCTGTCTACACGTGGGGGGGGGTGGGGGGCTGCAGTCCTGCAGTCCTATAGCACAAGCCGTCCCTGGTTTTACATGTTTAAATGTTATGCCCATTCAATGTACTGAAGGGGATCCATTTATATATAAATATATATATATATATATATATATATATATATATATATATATATATATATATATATGAAATGGGTTCCTATGAATCCGTTGACAGCCGAAACATCAACGCTTACCTCATCGACACCAAAGCATCGACCGTTCAGAACATCGACAATCCAGGTAAGCGATTTTCCCCCTTACAGGACCCATGGTAGCACTTGTTTCGCTAGCGACGCTATGGACAACGCAAATTCTCAACAGTTGCTACCATGAGTCCTAAGTGCTAACATGGGTCCTGTAAGGGGGAAAGTCGCTTACCTGGATTGTCGATGTTCTGAACGGTCGATGCTTTGGTGTCGATGAGGTAAGCGTCGATGTTTCGGATGTCGACAGATTCATAGGAACCCATATATATATATATATATATATATATATATATATATATATATATATATATATATATATATATATATATAGGGGTCTATATCATTTTATCGGACAGCTATTAAGCAAATAGCCATTAGTTGAATCCCTATGTGTTGAAGCTGCTCTTCATTGAATGGAAAATTTAAAGTAGGGCAAATCAGCAGATGGCAAACAGAGCCACCGTAAAAAAAAAAAAAAAAAAAAAACATAAAATTTAAAACCTACCAAGATAGGGGGCTACATTCTACCAAGGTGGGGTACTAGACCCAATGTGGAGGCTGCACCAACCACACCCCACTAACAAAATATATCAACTGTGAGACAGCACTACAGTTAGAAAAGGGCAAAATCCAGATCCAGATGGTGGCCAACCACTGATTTGCCATAGTTAAAATTTGCCATTAAATGAAGAGCGGCTTCGACAAATAGGGGTTCAACAAATGTGTGTGTGTGTGTGTGTGTGTGTGTGTGTGTGTGTGTGTGTGTGTGTGTGTGTGTGTGTGTCTCTCTCTCTCTCTATATATATATATATATATATATATATATATATATATATATATATTTATATATATATATATATATATATATATATGCATACATATACATACATATGTACAACAATTGTCCACATCTTACAGATGTAACTTATTCATACAGAAGGCTGCAGAAAATTACAAAATATTTCAAGGTATCTCCAAATTTCTGTTCATATTTCTTTTTGAAATATTTATATGCAGCTGTGACATACACACACACATTTCAGATGAGAGTCACTGATACGTGAAAGTCATAGATAAACTGAAATTATTCTGACTTTAGTGCTATTTTAATAAATTAATTGAAATTATACTTATTGAAATTTAGACACCTTTTTAAATAATATTTTATTATATAAGAGTAACACAAATTGTTAGATTAATAATGAATATGGATCAGAAATACTGTTCCTATGAGCATTAACATCAGAAAGTGGTAGATATATGAGGTTTGACAACAAACCACGTTGTCCCAGGACGTTTTCAAGAGGGGTTAGATTGATATATTAGTGGGAACTAAGTAGCTTGGGGAAGGTGAAAGGGTTAAATGGAGGTCGGGATGATTGGGAGGAAATGAGGTAAGGGTGTGGAGGGGCTTAAGGGATTTAGACAAATGTAGCTGGGTAACTAATCACATTTTGGTGTGAAATTGCTAAGGCAAGGGTTACGTCCGAGATGAAGATATTCCTGGAGATCAGGTAGGACGTTGGGTGGTGTGGTAATGGACAGGTGGTTTGTATAGGTCATATAGCAACATGTCAAGGGATACTGCATTAGGGCTACTCTCCTTTTTTCTATAGATCAGTAACTTGTGTAGCAGTAACAGGGGATGTCGTCCATGGTGGAATGGTTTGGATCATTTTCTTGTGAGGAGTCCCCCACCCATTCCTGCTCATGAGACATGCATGTTGGTGGATTTGACAGGGTTTGAAGGAATATGTTGCATATTTTAATAGGTTAACTTAAATACCTTGGTTTTAGGAAGGTTACTTTGAAGTGTAGCTTACATAATGCAGGATTTCTTAATTTAAGCATAGATACTGACGGGCGAGTTGCTGACAGGGGTTTGGGATTCATTAGAGGTGAGGTGGCTGCCGTAGTGGTTTTGAAGTAATTTTAAGCCGCAGCACTGGATGGCTTTCGTGGGCTCGGGGTGAAGCAGTACTTACTGACTCCGTGCCTACTCAGTATGACCGTGGGCTGTGTAGAGCATATGAGATTATTTCCAGTTAATGGGTGACAGAGAGACATAGTCTTACATTATGGAGTCCGGTTCTACAGTTATGCTGGACACTTGTCATAGGTAGAGGAATATTGGCTCTACAGCAGCAGGAATCATGCATCTGAGTAGCATTTTTACTAGGCTGGGTCAGTGCAGAGGTAGGGTTCTGCCAATACAAGTCTGTTTTCCTGAAAGAAAACACCAGTTTAAGAACAACCTACATACTCACAATAAAAACAAAATGCAGCATTCTGTGAAAAGTATTTATTGCATTGTTTAGGTGCTTAGTGTACTGTGTTGCACTTCTGGTTTATTCATAGTGACATAAATTGAAAAGGGATGGCATATTTTGTTAATAATCAGGTTTCATATTAAAAAAAAAGCACATATAGATATATATATTGTGTGATGTCAGGATGCTGAATTTCAGTGGATTAAGGGGATTTACTCCTTGGTGTTTCGGTGGCCTCCTTTACAGTGCGAAGTCTGTGTGGGCCTTCTTTATTAAGGTTATTGTTTTTAAATCATTTTGGGTTAAGTGGGGGTTAGGGGAGTAGTAAGGCAGCGCCTGTCAGGTTGAACAACATTCAACTGGCAAAGGTACGTTTTGCAGGCTATAAAGTTGTTGTAACTAATGGGGGTTGCCGCGCAGCTGGATGGAGGCATTGTGCAGATATGGGCGGTTGAATTCCTCAAACTTTAATGTTGCGATCTTTGTAAGTTCTTCTGTCCAGTGGATAACACAGGGCATTAACTGCTCGGATATATTTTCATGCTGTGTTCATCCATAAATTTAGTCCTTCAGTCCAGGAAAGATTTTGTTGTGTAGTTTGTGGTGGTTTTGGGGGCTGGAGGTTGTCATGATGGCCGTTTCATGTGCTCTGAGGTCCATGTTGGAATAGGTTGCTAAGGCGCATGTGTGGTGTAGTGTCAGCTCGTTAATATATAAAAAAGAAGACAAAAATGGGTGTGTGGGTGTGTGTGTGTGGTTTTTCACAGACATGACAATAACAGAATAAATGCTGTCAGAAATGGATGATGTATGAGATGGGAAGGTCGAGTGAATATAGACAGACAAGTAGCAAACATTGCAGTTAACATATGATGTTTTCCTTCAGAGGTAATGTTACGCGGTACGTTTAACGTTCGACCTGTGGGCACTTAATCTGCATTTTCAACTATTTAGGGAATACAGTTATAAAGAGAAATACCAAGTTTTAAGAAGACCGGGATATATACTGTTCACATTATCTAATCTGTGGTGGTGATACACATTGTTTCACATTTTAGCTGACAAACACATTCTTGGAATAGCAGGACAGATTACTTCGGTAATATGTAGAATTTGGATAAGGGAAGTTCTGTCATTAAACCTGCGTTGGGCTGCTGAATGTTACAACTGCTATTTTAAACTCAGCCTTTAAAACGTTCACTTGCAAATGATTTTAAAGTCTTTTGTGCAACTCCACCCTGGTTTTGTTTTAAATAACGTTGATGTATCGTGAGGCAGGAATTGGGTCTTACGTCATGTAGACATCGGAAGAGTTTGACCTGTTTTTATAAATCTTGGCTTTCTGGCAGACTGGGAGGGACTGCTTTGTTGAAAATCAGTCACTTGGCATCCCAGATGGTTTTCTTGGATTGTCACAGACATCCCTGATTTAGAGTTGAATACTTTGGTTCAGTTACTGTGACTGTTGGAGAAGGGGTGGCAAATTGTAAATAGTAATTGAGGACAGTGGTAGGGCTTATGGAATAGTTCCACATCAGCAGATGCATTCAGGATAGAATAACGATGCTGAGGTCTTCCACTCGGCTGAAACTGCGAGTGACTATTCCCGGGTCCAAGAAAGGTTAACTAATGGTTGCTGCAGTGCTTGTGCAGTGCGACTCTAAGTGCTAGTAGTGTGGACCCATATCTCTTTCAAAAGAAGGGGGGGGGAGTTAGAGAAGTATGCCTGTTTGGTATGGACTTTTTGAGGTATGTCCAGATCGGTGTCTCATAACTTGATTATGTTTGGAGGCCAGTGCGGGCCCTGTTTCTATGGTAGATTTACATATAGAGCAATATTTGAAATCTGTCGTTGGGGTTGTTCTGTTATAGTGAAAGTACAGCACAGGGTTACTGCAAGTCATTTCAGCTGTGCACTTTGTCATAAACTTCTGTTTTTCTCAGTTTAATTGCAGCTGACGACCGGCAGAGGTTAAGAAATGTCAGATATGTACATTTTAGACTCATACTGCTTCAGAAATCCATGCTGCAAACCTGTTCTATCACATTTGGAGTTTCTTTTGGACATTGGGCCCACTTTAGTCAGGGTTGGGCTAGATTTCTTGTGAAGAGGTTGCATGGCATGCTCTCGTAGTGTCAGCTCAGCGGTGCTACTGCACAAGTGGGCACTATAGTGAGGGAGCACCATTATATCTTGAATTGGGCATGCTAAGGGTGTGCAGTTTTGTCTTTAAAGGAGATTTGTTTTCTAGTGAGACAGTGAATTTCTATTTCATATTTGCAGTAATGTATGCCTTTCTAACTAAAGGTAATGCCTGTATGCAGTTGTGGCCTTGGCCAGATTTCTTGCTTTGAGCAGTTGAAAGGTATGACTAAGGTGAGGGTGAGGATGGAGGGGGGGTTATTACTTAAACATTGAGCTCTCTATGGCAGTTTTGCATAGTGGTAAGAACTCAAAGTAGAAGGTAAGGAGGGGGGTCATAGTGCCAGTGTGTTGCTGAAGAGTTTCTAGCTATAGGGTTTGGGGAAAAGTTTTGTTTCAGTTCTTGTACTGTAAAGTCAAGATTCTTATTCTGTTCTTGTTTTATTGCAGAATGGAATTTGAGTTGATGTTTGTTGGTGACCGCAGGTGAGGGAGCTTGGAAACGTATGAAAGCTGTCCCAATGGAGGTCTCAGTCTCTTGAGAGGTGCACAATGAGATCACAGATGGGGAGAGTGCACGGCGATCAGTGGTCTGTGCCTTGTCAGAAATGGTTTTGGAAGGTAATGGATGCTGATTGTGGGAATGTTTTATTGCAGGAGTGGAACACAAGGGGTTAGCAGGTAATCCTAAATCTGTGTTAATGATGGTACGGCAGGGTTGGAGTTTATGAGGTAGGGTAGGGGCAAGTTGAAGGAGAGGCATGTTGAGACATGGTAATCCAGGGAGGGGGATTGTTTAATGGGAGATTGGGGTTTCCACGAGTGGGGTGCAGTCTAATCATCATAGGATGAAGTGTACTCTGAGGTCACTGGTTTAGGCCTCTGGTAAGCTAGCTAAATTTTAATTCTTATATCTAGAATGGAATGGGTGCCAGAATTTTTCATATGGAACTATGAGGAACATGATTTTTAGGATGTAGGTGGGGGACCTTCCTCAAGGTGGGGTATATTTGAGAGGTATTGGGCAGGGAGGTATTTAAAGTTTCAGCATCTTAGATTTCTTTGCACTTTAAGGTCCTGTGTACAGCCATTTGCAGATCAAAGCAGTTTTAGATGACTATGACTTTATGTTTAAACTATTATTTGGGTTAGAGTGATCGCATGGGGATTTATTTTATTGTTTGTTTATGGAAATGTTCTTCAGATCATTGGAATAGGATTTAATTGGGCCATACAGAGTTTATATGTGGCATAGAAATCATTAGTTGACTCCTGTAAATTTTGGTATTGAAATTAACATTCATATGCAGTGTCGAAAGTTAATATGGTAAGTACGCATTTAGGCATGTCAGATTTGGGTGGAGCTTTTGGGGTGCATTTACTGTTATCAGTTCAGATTACTGGGTTGGTAGAAGTACCATGATCTGGACGGGAAGCTGATATGATTCATAGGGCTGGTAGGTGTTGGTAATGTTTCATGCTAGGTTAGTGTTTAGATGCGAGTACTACAAGAACCAATTCAGTTATGATTGAAGGAATTTTGTAGGGACGGTTTTGGAAGCATTGTAGGTAGGAGGGTTTTGATATTTTGGGAGCAGGGAGCTTTATTATGTCAGTGATAGAAGCCTTATTACCGTTCGGTAATGAGTGAATTGGGGATGTGTAAGGTTGGGCACATAGAGTACTTCATTGTGGGGCATAGGTGAGTTTTTAGGAACTAGCTCAAGGGGTTCTGGTTATGGAGTTAGACTATTCCCTGCAGTAAGCGGGGTACTGCACATTCAGAGCTGTGTAATTTGGTTGGCTGCTGTGATATGCTTTAGTTGACAGGGTCCTGGGTCCGAGACTTGCTAAGGGTTTTCTTTGACTGGGTACAGATTTGAGTTCAAGGGGCTATAGTTTCTGTGAAATTTGTTATGGCTATAGGTTGTCATTCCGGAAAGGTGGAGCCATGGTTAGTGGCTTGAAGGAAGTGGACTAAAAGGGAATGTATTCTCTGGGAGTGGATATTCCAGTGTGGTATAATGGGCTCCCGGGTAATCCCACTTTATTTAGTGTCATTAAGGCGTGTATCAGTGTTGGTATGTCAAGGCATGGGGTTGATGACAGGGTACTAATGTACTTTACAGATAATGGGTACACCGAATGATGTTTGGCTTAACCCTTCCTTTATGGGAGGTAGTTGATTGAACAATTTTGGGTAGAAGGGAGGGGGAACAGCCTGGTCAGCCCGGTTGGTGGAGAAGAGGGACAGGCTTGCCCTCTTCTGTTCCCCCTCTGGTGTCTGGATGTTCATTTCAAGGATTTGGGGAAAGGAAAATGAGCAGCTGGAGGAAGTTTGCTGCACAGATAAGTAAGCGGAGGTAAGGACACTGCTTATTTGGTTGGAAGGTAATTCAATGGATGGTGTATGAAGTGAGATGGGGACGCTGCTTCATAAGTAAAGTAAGCAAGTAGAGGTATGGATGCTGCTTACTGGGTCAGGGTGAGTAAGGTCATGTCATCCTGAATTATTTGGTTGGATGGGTACTTCAATAAATGGGATATGAAGTGAGTCTTGGAAGCTGCTTCACAAGTAAAGTAAGTGAGCAGACATATGGACACTGCTTACTCTGGCAAGATGAGTAGGTACACTGTCCTGATTAGCATTACATGGATTATTATGCTGTGTTTAGAATCAACTATATTATGTCTAGTTGTAATTAATAAATTTTGGTGATCAAAGCTATGTTATGGAAGTTTTAATAAAGGTCGTCAAATGTCATTCGGTGTGATGTGTCTATTGAAGAGGACCAGGACAAATGAGGTTTGGCAACACACTAAGTTGTCCTGGGACATCTTCAAGAGGGGTTATACTGATATATTAGTGGGAGTTAAGTGGGTTGGGGAAGGCAAAAGGGTTAAATGGAGGGAGGGATGATTGGGAGGAAATCAGGTAAGGGCGGGAAGGGGCTTAAGGGGTTTAGACAAGTGTAGCCAGTTAAGTAATCACATTTTGGTGTGAACTTGCTCCCCACCTGCCCTCTCTTTTTTTTTTTGGTGGAGTGGTGGGGATTGTGGTTATTTTACCAGACAGGGTAGGCAGAAAAGCAGGACAGGCTTGCCCTCTTCTGTTCCCCCTCTGGTGTCTGGAGGTTCATTTCAAGGATCTTGGGAAAGGAAAACGAGCAGCTGGAGGAAGGTTGCTGAGTAGATAAGTAAGCAGAGGTAAGGATGCTGCTTATTTGGTTGGAAGGTAATTCAATGGATGGTGTATGAAGTAAGATGGGGACGCTGGTTCATAAGTAAAGTAAGCAAGTAGAGGTATGGATGCTGCTTACTGACTTAGGTTGAAGTAAGGTCATGTCATCCTGAATTATTTGGCTGGATGGGTAATTCAATAAATGGGATATGAAGTGAGTCTTGGATGCTGCTTCATAAGTAAAGTAAGTGAGAACTTCTTAAATAAATAAAGAACAAAAGCACGTTCAATTACTGGTTCTACTTGCATTATTTCTGATGATTGTTTTGGAAAGTTATTAACTTTATTTACATTCCACAGATGCCTTCAGAAGTTTGTTTATTATTTTGATAATTTTCTTCGTTAGTGTTCTCTCGGTTTTGTTTGCATATATATATATATATATATATATATGTATATATATGGTTCCCATTCAGAAGCCTGAAACATCATAAGCCTGAAAATCAAAATCCTGAAACCAAAAGCCTGAAAATTCAGAATCCTGAAAACTCAAAATCCTGAAAGCCCAAAATCCTGAAAGACCAAAATCCTGAAACTCAAAATCCTGAAAACACAAATAATGCTAATATGTCACTATAAAGACACTAATATCTACCAAATGACCCTGACCCTAACTCTAACCCTAAGGTCCGTCACTATCACACACTCACCTGACCCGCGCCCTAACCCTAACTCACTTAAACCGCCCCTAACCCCAATATTTGTCACTATTGCATACATGCCTAACCTGCGCCTAACCCTAACTCACTTAAACCGCCCCTAACCCTAAAATAAAACCAACCGCACACTTACCTGACCCCAACGCATGACCTAACACCACAGGGCTAACAATAGCAAAGCCACAATGACATCAGTATGTTTATTTTGTGTTTTCAGGATTTTGAGTTTCAGGATTTTGGTCTTTCAGGATTTTGGGCTTTCAGGATTTTGAGTTTTCAGGATTCTGAATTTTCAGGCTTTTGGTTTCAGGATTTTGATTTTCAGGCTTATGATGTTTCAGGCTTCTGAATGGGAACCATATATATATATATATATATATATATATATATATATATGTGTGTGTGTGTGTGTGTGTGTGTGTGTGTGTGTGTGTATGAAGTGTATTGTTATATCTCACTTTGCAAGACATACGCCTCTATCTAATTCTAATTAATAATTGCAATGAGAAGTACTACTAATTGTTGTAATGCACGGAATTCCCAATAAGTGCTTGCTCACCTTTGATAGAACAATAGCAGGAATAAACTCCGTTCGTTAAAAACAGCTATTTATTGCCCATGACAAAACAACAACGATAGATACATCCAAACAAATAGGCATTGTACCCAAACGTAAGTCCATATAAATGAACAGTAGTTGAAAAAGCATCCAACTAGTTCGTTTGATGCCAAACTGTTGTAAAATCCACAAAAAGTGGTAAACGTAAATGAGTTCACTTAGAACCAAAGTGTTCAAAATCTATAAAATTGAAGAATGTAGGTTAAGCGCTTTCACCCGTTATTCGGGCTTCTTCAGAACACTGTGTACCAAGAGTATACGCCTTAAATAAACATTTTGCCGCCAAAAATGTTTCGAAAAATTAAAGGGACATTGCCCTGTAAATAAATTATCCTGAAGTTTCATGCCCCCCTGCCAAAAATTCACCTTGTCGGCAGAAATATTCAAAAAAACATTCACCATATGTTCAATAGAGTATACAAGTCTCAATAACCATCAAAACTGCAACATATGTTACACAATGAACACTCAGCTTGCATTTTGTACCATCAATGATGCAAATGAGACTTTTTTGCTAACTTCACGTTATATTACTGTTATTATATAAGCTGCTAATGATATAACTGTGCGTTAAATATATATCTAAAATAGTACATATGTCCAAAATACATTAATAGATTTTTTTACTAATGTATTGAAAAACTAAATAATTTAAACTACTGCGCTTTTAAATACACACTAAATTGTTATTGTTGTATGTACTGTCGAACACCCTCTTATACTTCTCCTGTACCTATCTAGAAATAATGATTGATGGGTGGATGCTAACTCTTAATCTTCTCACAATTTATGAAAATATTAAAATATAAAAATATATATAGATATTATATAGGTGGATGCTTGCTCTAAATATTCACACTATTTATGGAAATATTACTGGTGACTAATGCCCATTTAATTACGCGCCATAATAGAACATAAAAAAAAAAAAAAGAAGAAGAAAAAGAAATAAACAATCCCTTCTGTCACTATTTCTATATGTGCGTAATATATAGGGCATGTGAAGCGAACCAGATATAGACTTGTTGGTTTGTAATCATACTTCGTCCTTGTCATATTAAATAATTAATTAATATAGCTCCCAATTACTTAAAATGTTGTATATATTATTATACTATATCAAATGAGAGCTATTTAACAATTAACCTAAATTCAAACAAGGAACGAATATAAGCCAACCATGCACAAATCTCTTTTAATAATGTTTGGGGTAACATCTTAATCAACTTTGTTGTATATAATCCTGTGGAAGGATAACTATCCTTCTAACTAAATATGATTATAAAAATCCCACTGTAATTTGAATACTCTTTACATAAAATTGTTATACATAGAATTTATGATACATAAAATTTTTTTATCCTTTATTACTTATCTATGTTAAAATCAATAATTGCTTAATTAAAACTAATCACATCTGATATTTAATGTTATTAATTATATTTAAAAATTAAACTGATTTATTTAATGTATTAAAATTGATTTTAATGAAATGCTATCATTTAATCCAGGGGTAGTGGTGGCATCCAAATAGATTTGCCACCATGCCTCCTTATATAATAAATGTGTTTTGATGTCACCCCCTCTAGGGTCAGCTTTAACAGTATCTATTATTGCAAATTTAAATCCTTTAGTATGTCCCTTACTTTCTACATGTCTTGACAGTGCATTAGTTGAGTCCTTCTTTCTAATTTTATAATTGTGTTCATAAATACGTTTATTTAAACTCCTCTCTGTTTTTCCCATGTAGTAACAATGGCATTGATTACAAGTCGCCAAATATACTATCATTTTAGAGTTGCAATTACCCCTTGAACACTTTATTTTTGTTCTCATAATATTTTGTAGTTTAATTTCCTTATTATCATTAATGTAATTACATTGATTATAACGTCCACATTTCTTAGTATAATCTTTTATTGTGGTATTGTGCTTCCTGTCATGTTGTATATGTTTTTGCAATAACATTTTAATATTGTTGCCCATTTTATAGACTATTCCTGGTTTCATTCCCATAACTTCAGATAATATGGAGTCACCAGTTATTAAATACCAATATTTAGTCAATAAATCAATAATATCTCTGGATACGGGACTGTATAGCATAATAAATGCTCTCTGATGGCTGGTCGTGATATTATTCTTTTTATTTTTACCACCATTGCTATTTAAATCAAAGGAAGGTTCTCCTGATATTTGTTTTCCTAAACCTAATAAATGTTTATATTTTTTTCCCCACTCTTCTAAGATATATTTAGTCACATTGTCCATCATATAGGATATCCCCTATCTTTAAACATAGTTGTTATTGTGTTTAGTTCACAAACCAAAATATTAAAGTCCGAAGTCATTCTACAGGCCTGAATACATTGACCCTTATAGATATTATATTTAAGTTTAGTGGGATGAAAACTATTGTATTGCAAATAGTCATTTGAAAATGTATTTTTCCTATGTATTCTAGAATGTAATTTACCTTCATATTCATAAATGAATGTGTCTAAATAAGCTATACCAGTGGTGTTGTATGCGTGAGTGAATTTTAGAAATTCACTACTGCCATTGAGAAAATCTATAAATTGTTCTAATTGTTCCAAACTGGAATTCCAAAGAATATAGATATCGTCTAAAAGTCTTGAATAATATTCAATATGATGAAAATGATTACTTGTAAAAAGTGTGTTAAGTTCCCAATCCAGCATGACCAGGTTAGCAAAAATGGGAGCGCAAGCTGCTCCCATTGCTACCCCCCTGGTCTGCTTGAAATGTTCCCCTTCATAATAAATTAAGTTGTTTTCCAGCATGATATTCATACATTCAATGATCAAATTGATTTCATCCCAATATAGTTCTGAAAATCTTTTTATACTATTGGTAAAATCCTCCATTCCTTTCTCTTTGGGTATGCATGAAAAAAGATCGATGACATCTATTGTAACAAATAACCATCCCTTGTTCCATTTGTCTATAGGATATACCTTCAAAAATTCCCACGAATCCTTCACCGTGTGTGGTATTTTATCATATATATGTTTGAGTCTCACATCTATATATTTACCTATAGGGAATGTTTTCGATTCACTTCCAGAGGTGATTGGCCTGAAAGGAGGATCATTAATGGATTTATGAATTTTGGGTATTCCAACCAATGTGGCTAATCTTGGATACTTAACAGTCAAAAATTTGTGTAATTCAATATTTATCCTTCCATCTATAAGAAATTCCTCCAAATATGAATCTATTCTCCGATATGCTATATTGATTTCATTGGTAGAAATCGATACATAATTGCTGGTGTCATATAATAAATCATACATTTTCTTATGGTATTCATGGGTCTCAAAAATAACAATCCCCCCTCCTTTGTCTGGTTTCATGACCCTAATACTAGAATCCATTTGTAATTCCTTTAATGTGTCTATTTCACCTATGGAGAGATTACTATAACCTTGATGAGGTTGTGCCTTGTATAAATTGTACAACTCCCTGGTTATTATTTTTTCATACGTTTCAACCACAGGATAACCAATAGGTACAAATGAACTTCTGACAATCAAATCAGTATTGTTTTTTTCTAATATATTTTCTTGCTGTTGATTTTTATTAGAACCTTTTTCATGAAACATTATAGCTAAATTCATCTTTCTCGTGTATTTTTTCAATTCACATATACTGTCTACCAAATCGAACCTTGGTATGGGGATAAATTTCATACCCTTAGCCAGGATATTGAAATGTCCTTCATGAATTTCTAATTTAGAATAATTATAAATATTAAATCCATTAAAGCTATACAAATAGTCTCCGGGTTTACTTATTTGACTATTTATTGTTTGACTGTTTGTTAAGTTGTCTCTGCTTACCATCTCCTGTTGTAATTGCTGTCGTAAGTCAAAAAATTTCTCCTGTGGGGTTGCCCCTGTGTCCCTTGTTCCCTCCAAAAATGGGGGTTATTAGGAATCGATTCTCTATCTATAAACCTTTCTTGATGGTCTTCTATCTGATGATGCTGGTATATATTACCACTATTTTTGTCTCTATACCATGTGTATACTGTCCCATTCTTATATTGATTTACATCTCTAAGTATTTTTTTATACTTTGTTTTGCATAAATTTTGCATCCACCTATCAGCTGTATCAAATTGCTTTCTATATAACCTTTCCCATTCGGCAAATAATAGGTCTTTGGTTATTAAATCATTCAAATTTTCAGTTTCATGAATTAACTTAATTAATTTTTCATCATTATATTTTAACAAGAGTTGCATAAACTTAAAACCACATTCGTCAAAAAATGCATTAAATTCCTCCTTGACATTAGTAGTCATATTAATACCCATGGGTAACTTAAAAAATCTCAACCCTTTTGGTACCATCTTCATCTCTATACATTTCTTAATATATGCATTATCTGTTTTAACTCCATGTTCCTTGTTTGAATTTAGGTTATTTGTTAAATAGCTCTCATTTGATATAGTATAATAATATATACAACATTTTAAGTAATTGGGAGCTATATTAATTAATTATTTAATATGACAAGGAAGAAGTATGATTACAAACCAACAAGTCTATATCTGGTGGTGTGGGGAGCGAATTCCCCCACTTAAATTTGTGTTTAAGTTTTTTTTTTTTTTTTTTGCGGGGCAGCAAATTTTTTTCCCTGGGAAAAAAGTTGATGTTCCGTCTGTTCGATATTTTGTTGTTTCAATATTATCGGTATGATGAAATAGCGTTTGCAATTTACTTTGTACGATAATATGATATAGACGCTTAAAAGAAAAGCTTTTCACCCCCCTAGCTTTGCTGAAAAAGGCTTTAATCTCAGTTAGACTCTCATGATAAGCAAAGATAATGAATAATTCATTCATTAATTATTTAGGTTCCTTATTGCTATTTGCTGTAAGAAGTATCCAAAAACTACAGCAAAGCAAAATATATATATAAAGTGTAAACTAATAAAATTGTCAATTTGAGTTGTTTATTCAGAAGTAATTTCAATGTCATCATTTTCAGTCCCACTTGTATTCTCAAAATGTCTTTAAAATAATAGAATAATGTATGCAAATTAGAGCCAGGCTCACAATCTGAGCTCTCTGTTGCCCAGGTACAAATAGGATAGGGTCTGTTGTATCAAATTCTGAGCAAGCCATGTGAGTTTGAAACATCTGTGGACATGTCAAACCATTCAGACAGGCTGTACATTATTTGGAATACTTGTTCATAGGTTCACAGATATATACTAGGCTAATGGCCACCAGGGTCTTTATAAACCTAGCTATGCAATCCAACCTTTTTGTGCCCCTATATATCACGGGAATTTATTAGGAGAGGGTATGTATGTTAGTTAGGAAGTTTCTAGCGGTTATGTGGGGGGGGGGGCATGTTAGTTTAGACATTACTGTCTGCATCTGTCTATCGGAGACACAGGGGCTAGACCCAGGGTGAATTTTCAATCTTCCATCCAATGGTCAAGGTTGCACTTAAGTACAGTCAGGGATGGACTCTGCTTCACATGGATGGAGAGCTTTAAATGAAAATATGCACATAGTTCCCACAATGTCCTTGGCCATGGTATGACACCAGCACATTCCTCAAAAATGCCAACACATTGAATGAGTGAAATGATTTTTTAACATTTTCACTTACTGCAGAAAAAAAAGTGTTCTACTATGGATATCCAGCTGCTACAGTGCTGACTACCTAATGTGACAAAAAAAACTGTACAAAACAAAGAAGGGAGAAAAAAATAACTTTATGCATTTTTTTGTGCTGGGGAATAAACACCTCCACATCCACCATGCAAACTCAAGCCCACCACACTCCTTGAACTTATATATATAACATCCCTACAGATACACCAACTCACTCCCAAAAGAAGTAGCTCATTATCTGTGCTCTCTTTACAAATCATACCAACAATGATTTCCTGTGAAGAATACTGTTCAGTGTTATGTTACTTGGTTATTTTTTTTTTCCTGCGGGCAACTGACAATCAAGAAAGTTTATCTTGACCACGTGTATGGTTTCATTCAGCTAGTGTGCTTCTTTACTGTATACGAATCTTACAAAATTCCGCTACTTAAGCAAACATAAACCAGCGATGTGATCTAATACTAATCTCAAATAAAAAAGGAGAAACAAGAAAGATGAAAGTATGAAATCCAAATATTTCCATTAATGATGGTTTTTAAATCAGATGTTTTTCACCTTATAGGATGGTTTGGATACGATAAGGATGTCTGACACAATTTGTTGAAAAAAAATAATTGACATGCAGCATATACTATGTACTCTATTCACCTGGCCTTTTTCTTGACTGATTGTATATACAATTGCTAATAAATATTTATGCATTGATCCTGATTACGAGAAATTAATTGTACCACATCCCAGTGTGGACATGGTTATATAGTTTTTCCATGTTATACATGCAAATATCCCAGGATTCTAGCAGCGATATTATGTACTCATATTTTGATAAATAAATGAAAATATCAGTAAACAGGTTTGTTTTATAAATAACTATTTATTAATAATTGTAATATTATGAGGTAGTGTGATCTTTGCCAGGGAGAGTAGGGCAGTACATGTGTACATATGCCAGAATAGTTAGCTGGAGATTTGCAAAGCATTTTATGTTATTTGACTATTACACTGATTTATATAGATCTCTGAGTTAAAAATATATTTGTAAAGATATTTGCTTGAAAAATACATCAACAGTAGGTCCTGTTGGACAGAAAGAATGTATGCATGTATATTAGGTTGTACTGTTGTAACTGATCAAATGTGTATGCTTTATCAGGGAACCCTGGAAGGGTGGAAAGTCTGAAATTGTGATATAGCTTTCAGATGCTGCCACAGATCTTAGCAAAGCTCTTTGTGTGTATTGTACCAGAGTCAGTTGACCAGAGGTGATGTCATCCTCTACCCAGCATCTGGTTTATTTAGAACCCCCAAGCAGCACTTTAGAATCTGACAGGAAAGATTTCTCACAGGATATATATCTCACACAGCCACTGAGACAAACAGAGACATCATCTGGCTTTTGCTGTGGTAAGACACTCAGCACACATCAGCTTGACTTGTTTTAGGAAGTAGTCAAGGAGCAGTAATTCTTTGGTTAATCAGGGGCATTTAGTGAGAATACTTTAGTATTGTTTTATACATCTGTGAGAAACCATCCAACTATATTATTTCTATATCTCTGTGGTTTAACTCTGTTGTTTATTGTATTCACTGTTTTCCTGTTTTCTATTTTATTATTTATTATTAAATATTCTATTGCCTTTCATTGTGGTTGGTCCTTTACAGGATATTTTTAACATGTTGAGACTACTTATGCTTGTTTTAGTGACACTGGCTGCTCCTGAATGCATTGTTGCTTTGGTCACACCCCACCATTTGTATTAGTATTAATTTTACACAGTATAATTGGGTACCCTTTATAAGAGCCTTAAAGTAGCTTACTGGTGGCACCTTGATTACCTCAGAGTCTGCTTGTAAAATGGAGATATCACTACATCCATAGTGTACCTTCATTAAAACCTATATGGTACAGAATGTCACATCTCTAGCAGCCGGCACATATCTTTTTCATTCTAGAGCATTTTCTGAAAAAAAACAAACTTAAAAAGCATATGATAACCAAATGTATTATGTGAACAACATGAGCTATCACAACTGCAGAAATATTATCATTAAGTATTCTTTACAGTGATAAGTCAGTACATTCATTGTCTTTTCATATGTATTATAATATTGTGTTATATTTTTTGCAAAATGTTTACAGATTCTCATATCTTGGAAACTGTACAACCTAGACATATATTGTTAGAACATTTTTGTTAGCCAGACATAAGCTTTCCCATGACAACAAGAAATTCATCTATGACTGTATGTTTATTGCAATATGTACAGCAATATGACTTGTGTACAATTGTATAATTAACAAAATAAGTAACACTGAATATTTCCCAAGATGTGCAACTTACAGGGCAAATATGAAAGATAGATTTATCTAAGTTTTCACAAGATACCATGCAATAGCATGTATGTCACATGTTTTTGAGGTATAGACAAAGGTATTCATGACCTCAAAAATAAAAATCTAAAAAAATTGTCGATACAAAAATTATTGTAAAGCTGGCAAAGCTTACCCTGTTCCACAAGGACAGGGTGAAAATCATATTGTTAATGTGAATACAGAAAGTGAGGTTACCAACACATCAGATAATGACAGTATTGATGACAATAATGGTGGAGC
Organism: Protopterus annectens; assembly: GCF_019279795.1. Lineage (NCBI taxonomy): Eukaryota > Metazoa > Chordata > Ceratodontiformes > Protopteridae > Protopterus > Protopterus annectens. The sequence continues at coordinate 322,563,226 of NC_056725.1, forward strand.
CCCTTCAGTAGCTCTCCCTCCAAGGAGGTCCGAACGACTAATGAATCAGAGGTGATGGGGCTACAATGAAGGGAAAGAGAACAACAGTTACTCGCAAATAACATGGAACAGCAGCGGCAATTACCAGGGGTGTAGCAGGGGGGTTTACAGCAGATATTGAATTTTGATCATGAGTTACAAACTGATGAAGATGATGACAATTTGAAATGTACTATTGTTACTAACTAAAGTAGTGACTATAAGGTTTTTAATTTAAGTAGTACCTTTGTATCCACTGAATGGGCAGAACTGTTTGAAAAAGGTTTTTCATTTGTTCCTTTAAGAAAACTAAAACAATAAAAAAGAAGGTCACTGAAAAACCAATCAGTAAAAACAAAATGAAAATTCCAGCAAAGCTAGAACTTCCACTGAGTGACCTCCCAAACCTCTTGTATCAGAGGCAAAAGGGATATATGCAAATGACCCTTATGAATATCAGGTGTTTCAGCTAATTGGCGATTCTAAATGCCCATGACTTGTTCGTCGTTTTTAATGTATAATTTCAAGCAAATAAAGCCAAATCAAACTAGTTGTGGATATGCATATTTCGGCCATATTATGACGTTTTCAGCACAGCACAAGCAGAGTGTTTGACTAAGCATAAGAAACACAGGGCTGTTATACCCAACTGATGTCCATTATCATTAGGGTCACTGCAAAAATATCCCAAACAACAAACTAAAACAATGAGTGAGAAGGTCACTGAAAAACCAATGAGTAAAAACAACATGAAAACTCCAGCAAAGCTAGAACTTCCACTGAGAGACCTCCCAAACCTCTTGTATCAGAGGCACATGGGATATATGCAAATGACCCTTATGAACATCAGGTGTTTCAGTTAATTCGAGAATTTTGTTGTTCGAGAGGATTTTTGGAAATAAACTGTGGATTTTATTTAATCCATTGGCTGGTGGTACTTTCAAGCACTTTGCATCAAGTTTCCTAGTGATTTTTGTTTCAGTTAATTAGCGATTCTGAATGCCCATGACTTGTTCTGTCATTTTATTGGACAATTTCAGGCCAATAAAGCCAAACCCCACTAGCTGTCGACATGCATATTTTGGTCTTGTTATGACCTTGTCTGTTATACTGTTGTATAACTGTTTATTGGCCTGAAATTGTCCAATAAATCAACAAAACAAATCATGGGCATTCAGAATCGCCAATTAGCTGAAACACCTGATGTTCATAAGGGTCATTGGCATATATTCCTTTTGCCTATGATACAAGAGGCTTGGGAGGTCACTCAGTGGAAGTGCTAGCTTTGCTGGAGTTTTCATTTTGTTTTTACTGATTTTTACTTACCTTCATATTGTTAAATATCCTTCTACCCCCATCACCTTTGCTTCCTGTAAGTACTTCAACCTATTGCTTTTAGGTAATCATGTAGATCCCATTTAGAAGATCAACTCACCAGAAAGTTGAACTACATATGGTTGAGACCATATGACTAACCTTTTGTAAAGTCGATCAAGGGAAAACAACAAACATCTATGTTTGTGTAGGGGACAAACCCCACCTCACCCCCCCCCCCCACACTTCTCCAGCATATTATATATACCAGCTCCATGATTGCACTACAGTCAGGAAAAGGGTAAATTCACTGATTCCCATTGTACCTCAGTCTGTATTCAAAATCTTCTACATTTCGGAAAGTCAATCATATGGTCTCGATCATGTAAAGTTCGACATTCCATTGAGTCAATCTTCTGAATGGGACCCATATACACACACACACACACACGTATATATATATATATATATATATATATATATATATATATATATATATATATACATATATATAGAGAGAGAGATAAAGAGAGAGAGATAAATATTGGTCAATGCAAACTGATAGTGAACAAGTGTGCAAGATTGAAAATCCCTGGGTAGGGAAATATTTCCTTTCCTCAGGGACTTTGTGATCTTAGACTTAGTATATATAATTAGCAGTAGGTGTGGGGCTGCATTCGGTTTACTCTGCTCCACATAAAAAAAAAAAAATCTATATATCTAGATATGTGTATATATTCAGAGGCACACAGTTTAAAATTCACTGGTTTGACTCTTGGCTAGGGTACCTTCTATGTGATGTTTGCACGTCCTCCTTGTGTTAATGTAGGTTTTCTCTGGCTGCTCCGTTTTCCTCCCATTTTCTAAAGTCTTGCAGTAGGTGGAGCAGACACTTTAAATTGGCTATAGGTGAGATTGTGTGTGTCGTCATGTGGTGTGGAAGAGCAGCAGGGGCAGAGCTAGCCACCCAGCAGTGTGAAACTTGGGTCTAGGTAATTGTCACTGTTGAAATGACACTCTTTCAAGTCATTGTAATCGTGTACCTATATAGTAATATATTTTTCATAGTAAATATTTCAACCCTAACGTTCTGTTTTGTATTCTCAGGTATTTTCTCTTTCTTCACACTGCTGTCACTCAGTCTGATGCTTTTAACTGTATTTATAATCTGATTGCCCGTTATTCATGCTGAGATTTTTGCATCTGAATTTAACCTATGTGAATTTAGATCTTACTGCTTTGACTTTAACCCTTACCAAAGTTTAGCTTCACAGTGTGTATATGCCTCAAAATTATTTTGTATACATGTAATACTTGTTTAATCTCATACATTATTTTGTCTCTCTCTAATTAATAAGAGAGCACAGATCACCTCCATTTTTGATTGGCTTATAGTTTTAACGGTGTACACCTCTGGTTTGCCTTTGGAGTTTCAACCCAGTAGGACTGTTATAAGAGAAGTCTCAACAGTCTGCATGGTGTCACCCATGTAAGTCAGAAATATAATACATGCAGCATAGCAATATATGATTTTTTGGGCTCTTTACTAAAACGTCTGGACTCGAAATGCAGAGTACTGAAAAGGGAGGGCTAGCCACTCCTGCACCCTCCAATGTGGGGACAAGCCCACCCCCGCATCCTCAGACTGTATACCAACTCCAAGATTGCTTTCTCAAAGAAAATGGAATATTCTGAGAAATGCTGTCACAGACTTGGTATACAAGTCGGATCTCTTGACCATTTAGTCTCTGTGTTTCAGGACTCACTCTAGGGTCCTGGCATTTGAAATGGTTACCCCTTTTTTGTGACAATTCATCTTAATTTGCTATCAACTCCATATCTATTTAATGAGAAAGTTTCTCTAGATTTTATACCACGAGCACATTGTCAGACTGTAAGTGTTTCAACAAATGACCCCTTATACAGTTTCTGTTTGAATTGTTTGACTAATTTACCCATTTATATCCCTTTACTACTGACATTGTCCACAGCTAATGACTGTTTTTGACTATTGATAATGCTTGTGTGTAATGGATTGTTATTTCAAAATAGTTTGATATATTTTCAGAACATATCAACAAGAAATCCCACAACAAGTACAAAGAGAATATAAAATAAAAAGAATAGGAGATACCAGACCACGGCTGATAAAATCATCCAGTAATTTAATCCAAGTAAAAAGGTGAACGCTTCCGCAGTCAAAGCTGCTTCCGACAATACAATGCATCATTTCCCCATTTCTTATACAAAGCTCCAACCAATCATAACGTTTCCTGGTAAAAATCACTTCACTAGTGCATATTAACGCTTTCATGCATAGAAACATTTACAACTAAAACATTCAAATAGCTGAATGAAAAACACATTGTATAACTTCACATAGTTAAAAAACATGGTTAAAAACATAATATATAAACAATTAACTATCTAAATAATGGTTTATCCAGCAAGACAGGTTTAATACTGATTTTGTCATTTAAACCTTTACCCATATTTGCACGCATCCTGATTATCTATTCTAGTTCCTTTGTCTCAACTCTGTTCCTGATTGCCCCTCCTCTATTACCTATCCAAACTTTCTCCATCACCATAAACCTGAAGGTATGTGATGCTCCCATATCCATAGTATGCCTAACTAGGGCATTAGTGTCTGCGTTTCTGTATATATCATATGTATGCTCTCTGACCCTGTTACTTAATCTGAGTGTGGTCATTCCTACATAGAAAGAGAAACAAAGGGTGCAATGTGCCAAATACACTTTGTTGGTGGTATTACAATCAGCAGAAAGCTTGAAGTGTAATATTTTGCCTGTATCAGAATGCCTGAATGTCCCCGTCCTGTCAATATAGTGACAGTAGTTATATGAATTGCAAGGAAGTGTACCCAAGATCTGTGATGTACTAAGAGTACTACTTACAGACCCATTCCTAGGGCCACATAAGAGTCTTTTCAAGGATTTCTTATTTTTATATGCATATTTCAGAGTTCCCCCCACTATATTACTGACACAATCATCTGAACAAAGTATGTTCTAGTTCTTAGAAAATGTATCCTGTAGTAATTTCATATTATTAGCATAGGTTACTGTAATCCTCAGGAGATTATGTTTAGGAACTCTCTTTTCACTTATTTCATAAGAATTTGTAAAGTATGGTTGACCTTTATTTCTGCTTAATGTGGCAATGTTACGTCACCTGCTCAATTTCTCTTTTGTTATAGCCCCTATCTAAAAACTTCTTTTCTAGGTGTTGCAATTCTGTAGAGAATATACTGTCATCTGATGTTAATCTGGATGTCTTTAGTGCTTGTCCCTTAACCACGTTTTTAAAAACATGTTTAGGGTGCATGCTCTGTCTATGGACATAAGTATTCTTGTAATATTCCTTATGGTAGATCTCTGTGTGATATTTCCCTGTATCTTTCCTCTTTATATAAACATCCAGAAAGTGAATGGATTTTTTAGAACTCTTAGCAGTGAATTTCAAAAATTGTGTACTGATATTGATATCTTGCAGAAATAGCTCAAGGTTGGATGTACCTCCCTCCCAAAGAAGGAAGAGGTCGTCCACAAACATCCGATAACAAACAACATTCCTGAACCAAGCTTTTATCAGAACAAACTGTTGTTCCAATTTATCCATGACAAGGTTGGCATAGCTATTGGCACAAGAAGTGCCCATAGCTACACCATCCAGAAGGGAATATACATAGATTGTGAGCCTAGCTTTAAAGAAAGAAAAAAAAAACAACTATAGTGTTGGCCATATTAATACAAATCATTGTTTTTATTTTTGTTTTTTACTGCTATTTCAACATACAACTCAGTATGAGTATATGAAATGGCAAACAATATAATTCTTGTTATATGAGAAAATGTTGTAATACAGTGTTGTAATATTTTGTTAAAGACCCTTTGCCATTATCAAGGAATTAACTCGTTCAGGCATAGAATGAACAAGTTCACAGCAATGTTCAGTCATAGAAGCATTGCACACCCAAGCTGAAATGAGTTCTTCAGTCAGTTGTTGCTTGTTTGTTATGATCTTTTTCTTCATCTCTGACTTTAGAATAGCCCAAATTGTCTCTATTGGATTCATATCTGGGCTATTACCTGGTCATGGTAACACTTCAATACCATGGACCTCAAGGAAACTTATCATTTGCCGACCATCGTGCATGAAGATGAAGACCCTCCCCAGTAAATCCCTTCTTCTTTGCCCAGTCATACAACTGAGGAAGCAGATTTTGCTGTAGTATGGTTCTATACTTTCCCTGATTCATGTCTCCATGAACAATGTAGAGCCGGCCTGTTCCAAAGACACTTATAATGCTCCACACCATCACTTGAGTGGGGTACTTGATGAACTAAATGATACAATTGTCCCTCATCTGCTCTCCAGATTGTCATCTGACATATTGTACTTGCTGATCGGAAAAGTGTATTATGCTCTCATCACTGAAAACAACCCGTTCCCAATCTTCTTCAGACCAGTTTGGAAATTATTTCGCCCAGTGCAGTCTTTTTGCCTTTATTTGTTTGGGCAATTTCTGTTTCTTCAGAGGTCTGGTCTGCAAGCTCAAAGCCCAGTGTCCAGAAGTCTCCATCAAACAGTTCTGGAACTCACTGGAACACCCTGTTGTTCCAGCATCCTCTGCAGCTGGCTACTGGATGTTCTACTTTTATGGGTGTGCTGTCGATAAGGTAATTTCCTAAGGTGGCTGATTTCTTGGCATTAAGTTTTAAGCCATGGATTTGTCACCATCACTTTACTGGGTTAGTCCTTCCAGTAAGATGTTATTGTCTTGGGGGAGTTTCTATAAGTGCTACTAGTTTGCAGTGATCTGTAAATCTGATCAGCCAGTCACCCTTGACATTGACTTTGACTTCTGAGAAGGAGATTCAGAAACATTTACCCTGCACAGTGCCGTGCGGCTCTTTGTGGAGGTGGTCTCCCCTATCCTAACTTCTATGGTCCTAACTGAGCTCCAGATTGCAATCCAGTGTGTTACATATGGGATTATGTCTATATCCATGAGTTCGTTTACATTGTTTGAATGGAATATGTTATCAAATACCAATTCTAGGTCAAAGTAGGCAATGTACACAGTTTGTCTCTCATCTATTGCCTTGGTGACTTCCTCAACAAAGTCCACCAGGTTAAAAAGGCACAATTTGCCCTTGACAAAGTCAAACCAGGTTGGATTCAGTGTTTGAAGGCTTTCTATGTGATTAATAATCATTCTTATGATAAAAGTTTCTATGGATTTGCATATGAGACTAGTCAGGCTTATGGGTCATCAGTTCCTGTGATTCTTTGATGGCCTGTTCCTGTGCAGATGGATGACCATTGCAGTTCTCCATTCACATGTGACAATGCCCCTTTCTAGAGGCTATGATTAATCAGTGTCTCTAGTGGTCCCTATAGTTCATATTTCCGGCAGTTCAGTAGGCATATTTGGATGTTACTGAGCCCATTGATACAGTGTTTTTGTCTTATTGGCCTTAGAGAGCACATCCCTTGGGGGGGGGGGTAAAATGTGAGCTGAATTTGTCAGGCAGCATTTTTTCCTATATGTTTCAACTCTGGGTAGGTAGCTCCTTTTACAGTCAGTTCTATCCACTGCTGTGTACTGCTTTTGAGGTGTTGTACATTGCTAATGAAAGACTTGTGTTTATCCTTGTCCTGAGGGGGCTATCTTTACCTCAAATTTGGATTTAGTATACTTGGTTTAACCTCTTAATTGCTTTTAGACTGATGAACATGTTTTTATCATGTTGGTGATACCACTTCACAACATTGGCTATGATCTTTTTTTCTGAATTCCATCAGGATAATCTGTTTTTGAGTTAGTTCTGGGCTTATTTCTGGTAGGTACAGCCATCTCTATGAATTTATTGACACGATTATATAGGGTTTCTGTGAACAATTCTGCATAGGCAGCTGTGTTCTCAGTGTTTGGGAGGCTGGAAATGTTGACAGATTATTACTTAGCAGTATGAAGATTGCCTTAGAATAGTTTCTAAATGTTATGGGGTTAGATTGGGTCACATAATTGTTTTTATAATGAGGGAGACAGTTTTGTGGTTTGATTTTACCAGAGAGACTACTACATTATGAAGGCACAGCATTGTCCCATGTTTGTTAGTACGAAGTCAAGTATTTTTGCATCCTAATTTGGGTATGGACTATCTGGTCCAAGGTGTATGTGTTTTTAAAGCCCAGGAATCATTGGGTCTGTAAATATGGAGTCATATAAGTATCCCAGTTTATAGTGGGGTAGCTAAAGTCACCCATGAATATGGTATTGCATTGAATGGTGGGGGCCTATAGTAAGATCAAGTATGAGCTATGGGTTACTTGGGTCATAGTGGGTGACCTATAGTTTGCAAGGATATGATATGGGCCTTTGTCTGTGGAAATCTGGTCAGGGAGTAGATAAAGCTCATTACCCTGTTTGACTAGGCATGAGGTCAGTTTGTGTTTACATAGACTGAGACACTCTACCTTTGGTCACTGCCTGTGCCACAGCTGGCCAGAATGTGTGTAGCCCTGCACTTTATGGTGTTCTCCATGGCTTTGACCCATCTCTCAATAACTGCACAGCTGCCCACATTTCCCAAAGTGAGAGAACCTGGAGGGAGTGTAGTTTCTTGTTTGGGTTCCTGTCATTAATATCTTTAGATTCCTTTAGGATGGTTTGGATACTTGGGAAGGTATGTCAGATTGGAATTGCCTAAAAAAGGGTACTGTAGGAAGACAGTGTTTTAACCAATATTCAAAGGCCTACAGGGGACATATTCAGGCAATACTTGACAAAGCAATGTGGTCTAATGACCATATCCTCCCATTATGACAAAAAACTATACCCCCATGGACTGACACCAGAAATGAATCCAATTATCAAAGTCTGTTATATATTGTTCACATTGTGGCATCTTCCATGGTGATGGTGGAATGCTGCTAAATGCCAGTCACATAACAGCCTGGGACACATAGTCCAAGTGCTGTGTAATGTCTCTCGTCATGTAGTCCAGTAAGGTACATCTCTAGTAATTTACATCCACATAGACTATAACTGACTCATATTAATACTTGTGGTAGAATGACTTGAGTGTGTAGGTGATTTGGTGGATCCTGTTCTCTGATAGCCAGCTAGCCATTATTTTCTCCATATTCAGCGTGGTGAGTGGGACATCTGTTTATCTCAATATAGAGGCTCCTGGTTAAAGTATTGGGTATTGTGTTGGCTTACCTTATGGACTTTGTTGTTGAGTCTCCAAAGGGTGTGCCTTTATGTGTTGTGTTGAGTCTTGTTCTGGTGGAGCGCTTTTGGGGTTGCTGAGGACTGATTTTGTAGAATGCACTTCTTGGTGGCCCTTGGGATTTAGGTAGGTAGCTTTTAAATAACTGATCAGATACTGGTCTATGTGCTGGGTCAGTACTATGTGTGATGGGTGTAATGCTTATGCTACTGACAATTTGATTGTTATTTTGAGTGCTTTTGTGTGAGTCTTGCCACCAGTGACATTGTGTAATTACATCCTTCACATAGTGTATCCATTTCTCTATAGATTATATGGTTGTCAATGAACTTGAGACAATTCTCAGGATGCCCATCTCTACCAATCTGCTGGCAGAGAAATTGTGAAAGTTCCCATACCTGGTGTCAGGACTTTTTAGGTGAACTACAAAGGGATAGTACAGAAAGCAAACCTCAGCACTGTGCGAGTAGAAACTACAATTAGGCTATGTATGACTGAAGTCATGTGGCCGTGTCCCTCTGTGCACACACGCATGCACACACACACACACACACACACACACACACACACACACACACACACACACACACACACACACACACACACACACACAGACACACGAGTGCGTATGCATGCATGCACACACATTGCTCTTTGCACAACTGACTACTGGGTAAAGTTATAGGGGAAGTTTTATAAGTTTCTAATCTGCCTGTGTCTATTATATAACTCACTGCTAAGTACCACTGCTCAATGGGAGTAGGATTTCTAGACTCAAAGGAAAGTGAGTCAACCAACTAAAAATTCCTCTGACCAATGAAATTATCAAAATTTAAGCCCCATGTGTTTCCCAACTCAAACAGACCAGGCTGCCTTTCTACTGCTACTAGAATTGCAATCCCATTCTTCTGAATGTAAAAACACAATTTATTAGCCAAAATTGAAAAGGTACTAGAAATAAATCAAACAACTATTTAAAGCAATTAATTACATGAAGATTCTAAGGCAGACAAGCCAAGAATGAGAAACACACATTTTAAAGCAATTTCAAAGCACACTAACTACACAGCAACCACTTGAAAAGCATCGCAGGCTATAAAGTACTGCAACTATAAAAATGCCTTCAATTAATAGTTTTAAATTTAGATTCAGGACAGACACAAAAAGTAAGCACAAAAAAATATTTAAATTGTATGATAAGTAGAATATTATCATCATCATCATCATCAACCCTCTTCTTCCCATTTTCTTCATGGGGTCGGGGTATTGTGTTAACTGTTGCCATGTCTCCTGCTGCAATGCCACATTCCTGCCTTCTTTGACACTCATGCCTGAATGTTGCAGCTCTCTCATACAGTCCCACACAGTCCATTTACCTTTTTGCTGCACCCTTGTTTCCTCTTACCTTCTTCCTGTCAGTCCCAAATCTTCTTCACAAGATTGTCTTCTGCTTTGTTGCACATGTGCCTGACCCACCTTAAATTTCTCTCTTTCATCTTTTCTGCAATGGGAGCTACATTGGCTTCTGCTCTTTTGTCCTCATTTCTTTGTCTATCCCAAAGTGTGCATCCTACCACTCTTCTCAGGCACTTCATTTCCATCATCTCTAGCTTTTTCATCTGCTCTGCCTTTATTGCCCAGGTTTCTGTGCCTTACAGTAGTACTGGTCGCACCACTGTTTTGTAAACCTTACTTTTCATCTTCTTTGGCATTCTTCTGTGATACACTACACCTGACACTCTGTGCCAGTTGGCTGCAGCCCCTCTGATTCTAGCTTTGACCTCTTCATTCATACTTCCCTTCTCCTCAAATACCCCTCACAGATATTTGAAGCTGTTAACCTGTTCCACCATTTTCTCTTCTATCTCACTTCTCAGCTTCTTCTGATTTCCCTAATTTGCTGCAATTACCACTGTCTTATCTGGACCAGTTTCATCCCATGTACCTTCAGTTTTGTATTCCATTCCTCTATCCTTTGCTGAAGTTGTTGCTCAGAGCCTGCCTGTAATGCCACATCATCTGCATACTGCAACTTTGTTGATCTGTCCCCATCGACATGTTTGTTAATGTTAGTCCATCACCAGTATGAACAGCAGTGGGCTCAGAGCTGAACTGTGATGCACATCCTCTCCCAATGGGAACCCTTCTGTGAGACCGAGCACTGCTCGTACATGAGTCATTTGGTCCTTATACAAAGCTTGAACTCATTCTACCAGTGTTACTGGGACTTTGAACTACCTCAGTACTGCCCAAATCAGCTTTCTTGGGACCTTGTCATATTTTTATTTATTTTTTATTTTTATTTAACATTTGTTGACCGGGAAAGTCCGACTAGGTTCCACAGATCCTGTTTTCAGCAGAGGCCTGGGAGAATTGCTCCAGAAGCATGTCTTTAGACTGTTTTCTCCAAGTCTAGGAATACCCATTTGGAATCTTTCCTTATCTCTAGCTTCTTCTCAACTATCTGTCTCACTGCAAACTTTCAGTCCCTTGTGCTGCACCCTGGTCTGAAACTGAATTTCAAATCTCCCTTCTTACTTTCTACTATTCTGCGTATTTGTTTATTAAGCACCCTGTGCAGAACTTTCATGCAGTGTGACAGGAGTTTGATAGCTCTGTACTGCCACAGTTGTGCATGCCCCCTTTGTTCTTGTAGACCTGCACGAGTATACTTATTCTCGAATCATCTGGGATATGCCTTTCTCTCTTCACTGATATGACTACTCTCAGAAGCCATTTTCCCCTATCTCACCCCACATCTTTATCACATCTGCTGTGACCTAATCTGAGCCTGCTGCTTTCTGACTTCATTTTCTTTAGTGCTGCTCTTACTTCTTCTACAGTGGGATACTCTTCTTATCTCAATGTATGCAGTGTCTGGGGCAGTATACCTACTTTGGGGATTTCTTCATTCAGAAATGCTGGAAATGCTCCTTTCATCTGCATTTGATGCTGTGTGGACTGCTGAGCAGGTTATTGCTGGCATCTTGTATGAGGGGTGTCTGATTATCTTCTTTATTTTTCTTTGTTTTGCAACTTGATATAGTTTCTTTGTGCCACCTACTGAGTCACTTTCCAAAAGCTGGTAGACTGCCTCTGATGCCCTATTCTTTGCTATTGCAACTCCTTTATTAGCTTCTTTGCTAGCCAACTAGTATTCCTTCCTGGTCTGGTTTGTCTTTTCTATCTCCCACTTTTACTGCACTCCTTCTTTCTTTTGATGACCTCCTGGACTACTGCTTTCCACCACCAGCTTTCCTTATGTACCTTATTTCCATACCTGGCTTGGCCACATATCTAGTCTGAAGTCCTAACACATGTTGTTTTTAGGCGCTGCCATTCTTCTTCAATGCCTCCTATTCCCTCCTTTTCTTTAGGTGCTAGAGCCCTGAACAATTCCTTGAACTGTTGTACTTTCTCTTCAGTCAACTTACAGGTATTCAGCCTGGTCTCTGTTGACCTTTGAGCTTTCTCTGACCACTGCTTGCAGCTGATTGTGGCAACTAGTGGTTTATGTTGTGGGCCAACTGCTTCACTGAGGATGACTGTGCAATTACTGATACTATGCCAGTGCCCTTTCCTTAATAGGAAGAAGTCTACCTGAGTTACATGTTGGCTACTTTTGTATGTGATCTTGTGACTGTCTTTCTTTCTTAAACATGTGTTGGCTACTATCAAGCCATTTGCCAGACAGAAGTCTAGAATAGCCTCTCCTTCTTTATTCATGTTGCCCCCCCCCCCATGTGGACCCAGGTAGTTCTCATATCCTGTTCTGTTGCTCCTGATATGTGTATTCAAGTCACCCATTATCAACACCAATTCATGTTGTCCTGCTTTATGTAGTAGGTCCTGCAACTGCTGTAATGAATACACTCTTTTTCCTCACTATCACAACCCTGCTGTGAGGCACAGGCTGAGATTATAAATACTGTCCTATCATTTACACTGGAGTCTGATTGCCATGAGTCTGTAACTAATTCTGATGACAGCTCTCACTGCCTTCTGAAGCCTGTCTCTCACCACAATTCCAACACCATTTCTAGCCTGTTCTTCTCCTGAGTAGTATACTCTAGATCCCAAGACAAATGGCTTTGCTGCACTGCCCTTCCATCTTGTCTTTTGGATACATCGGATGTCCAGCTTCCTACGTGCTATCATGTCGTCCACTTTCAAGCTGCACCCCCTCAGTGAACCTTCATTGAGTGTAGTGATTCTTAGCTCATGTTTAGCAGATTGATTGGTTTTATGTCCAGCTTTCAGTTAACAGAGCTATCCCAGGTAAACTAGGCTGGGTAACTGGACACAAGTCAGCCAGTAGCTCGTTGACCCAGGACTGATGTGCTTTATGGTGGGCACACACTGGTCAATAGGAGCACATACACCCTGCACCCTTCTCACCATTAGCATGGGTCCATGGTGTAGGTTGGAGTAGACCAGGGCCTCGACCCATTTATAAACGGCAAATATCCATGCCCATTTTTGTAACATTAGTTAACTTCACCAAATCACCTAGAGACATATTTCACACCATCGAGTGGTTAGCCCTGCCATCCTCCTCAGTCTGTGATCTGTGTTCTCCCATCTTGAGGATACTGTGCACCATGGTAAATACCCAAAGTGATTGGTTTATACAACTTTTCCCCCTATAGGGCATCATGTAGAGTCTGTGAGGCTGCCCACAGCCCTTTCATTGGCGAGTTTGAGATGGAAACACTCAGCATATTTTTGGAGGTGGGATGAACCTCACAGATCTACAGAGAAAACATGCAAACTCCAACAGGCATTGGCCGAAAGTCAGGATCAAACCTTGTACTTCGTACATAGGAGGTGAAAACCCTATGTAGAGTATATTAGTTGTAGTATAAATGTACTAATTTGAATGCAAAATGTAATTCAAATGCTTTGGAAAGTGAAAAGTTATGAGAAATAAATCAGTGAATGATATTCAGTAAGAAACTAAGAGGTGACTCTAAGGCAGACAAACCAACAATGAGGATCTCTCTGTTTAAGGCAATTTCAAAGCACACTAACAGCAGCCAGACCAAGGAAAGTAAATACACTATGAAATATAGATCCATTATTAATTTTTCTGTTGTATGAAATGTAATAGGCATCTAATTTATTTCATTTTTATGAAGTTATTTGACTGTTTTCTGTTATGTCTCTGCACTATTGAAAAAGCTCCCCAAAGTGAATTCTCGTCTTCATATAGCACCCCCTTCCATTATGGATTAGGAGTATGTGTTACACCACTATGAAAGGCATCTTAGATATCATGTTGCCTTTTAACTTATTCCTTGCTTGTCATTGGTTATCATTTACTTTTTTGTCACTTTTGTACCACACTTACACAATTCTGTGCAAGTACTCAAGAACCATCACATCACTCTCATATTGTCAGTGTGGTTTGTTATTCTGTTATCTAACAATATTTTAATATGTTCCTGATTTAATTATATTATGTTTATTTTTCCTTGCCAGCATGCCGCAAAAAGAATTCACAGACCCATTCACTTGTTCAGTAAACAAATGTGAAATAAATGTGTCTCATGGAATTAACATCTAAACTTTGTCTGCAAGTGGCATGCATAAATGCCATGCCAGACTGTTTCAAATATTTATAAATATTTTCTGGATACATACTGCATTTCACACCATGAAGAGAATTTACATGCCTTCCACTGGCAGCCAAGTATAATACAGCATGGTAAACTGTCCTTTTAACATGCCTTTAGATCTTTGCATTGACACAAATACATAAACATGTATATATATATATATATATATATATATATATATATATATATATATATATATCAGTTCCTCTTTGTTAGTCCTTATTAAAACCTTTGGAGAATTGTGTCTTAATATTCCGTCACAAAGAAGAAAATAGAAAGGTTTGTTACCATGGTTAGGGAGCTTATGACAAGAAAAATAGTCACAGATCCTGTAGACGTATAACAGATATTTCAGAAATGTTATGAACATTTGAATAAAGCAGAGGAATATGGAAACCAAGAAAAGGTATGGATAATAATATTTATGGAGTACTTCATTTTTCCATGTTTATTTTCCATGTGTACATTTTCCATGTCCCCAAAGTAAACTTGTTTCTCTTTGAAATTATCTTTCATTCTGTGTGTAGTTATGACTTCCAATTTTTGCTATTTCTTAACAGTAATGATTATTTGTAATGTACTTAGTATTTAGTGGAGCTTTTCTCCTCGGGCCTCTGCTGAAAATGGACATGTATCCAGGCAGACTAGCCCGGTCAACAAATGTAAAATAAATAAATAAAATAAATAAATGTTCATTAGGATACTGCCCCACCCCCCAAATAATCTCTGGAAAAAGTCCGTCAATGGATTTGGTCCTGGCTTGGTCATAGGCAACACCTGCTGAATTACCTCAAGGTGATTGTCTATCTCGTGTTTGTGGTCAGGAATACATGAACAGCACTCCTCCTGGATTAAAGCGCAAGTACCTCCTCTCACCGCTAGGGTGAAGTCAAGAGCCATGCAGTTTTGAAGCACTACAGTTCTCATGGCAGTCAGTTCATCAGTCACCAATTCTAGAGTGGAAAAGGTTGCATTGCTCATTATTTTGAGAAGTTTAGACAGTTTTCTCAGTTCCCAGATTGATTTCATTGCTCCATATGCTGGCAGTACACCTGCCCACGAGATGATGATATCACCCAAGTCCATATGTGACAGTCCATTTTTCCCTAGGCTCACAGCATGATGGTTTTTCCAGCCCACATTGATTTGCCCCACTGGGTTGACAGGCTTCTTGATTTCTCGTCGAATATTCAGAATTTTCCCCTGAGGTAAAACTGCTGTGTGTCATTTGGCCGGAACCAGGTACCCCAAATAACAACTGCCGGACCAATTCTCAGGTAACCACTTATATGCTTTCCTGCCACATACAAAGTAGCAATCTTCTACTTTGGTAGTAACTTTACTATGTCCTGGCTCTGGATGAAACATTTTTTTGTCAACTGTAATCAGTTGTTTATAAAGGTCAGCATTATGTTTTACTTCATCAGTTGTCCTATGCATCAGTTCAAAAAATGAATCATAGCTTGTGTTGCAATAGGAACCTGTGTTGTCAGTTTTATTGTAACATCTATAGGGAACATTCACATTGCAATTCCTCCAACCCCCCTGAACTGTATCATTTTTGTAAAAACACACAGTCCCCTTCTGTAGAACAGACAAGTGCAATGCTACTTTATCTTGTGATGTGACAGCTGATATATCATAGACTAAGTTTTCCCAGGCCTTGTTGGCTCCTAGGGGCCTGAAGTTAACAATAACCCCCCGTATGCTGTTGGCAAAGCTGTGCAAATCCAGAAATTCGAAACACTGAAGGTCTCAGCATACACATATTTGATTGCCTGGTAAGTGTTGAAGTTTAGGTGCCACTCTACATGCAACTCTCCATGCTTTTTCAGTTCAGTTTGTGTGGCTGGGAAAAGGAATGGCTACAGCAAAAAGATTATTGCCACTAGTACAGTCAACAGGATGATTATGCAATACTTCTGAGGAAATGGTTGTTCTGCATTCCTGTTTTCTCCGAATCTTCCGAGTAGGTGTATTTGGATTTTTCTGGATTCCATCATTTTTGCTTTTGACATGTGATTTTACTCTCTGCCCTAATAGGACCTTCAGCACCAGTGGTTTCTTCACTGGGGTTGAGACGGATCAGTCCTATTGATCTGACCCCCCTTTGTAGCCAAACTTTGTGCTGCGGGCCCCGATGGAGAGGTAAGATTTTTGTCCAGTTCAAAGTTTTTAACTAGTTTGCAGTGCATCAGGTGGTTCCACGAAGCTCGCTCTGCTATCTTGACTGCAGTGGATGTCAAAAGAAGCACCTGGTATGGACCTTCCCACCTTGGTGACGACCAGTTCTTCTTTATGACTTTTATCCACACCCAGTCTCCGGGTGTCACTGCCACTTCTGATGTCTCGGTTTGTTTTCTATCTGAAACAAAATTTGACTGCAACAGATGTTTAGAATTCATTAACTTCCTTATATATTCAGCTAGTGTAAAATCAGCTTCCTGGTCTGAGGACATGAGAAGTTTCCACTGGGGTGTATAATAAGCCTTTCCAAATAGTTTTTCAAAAGGAGTCATTCCTTTTGCAGTCAGAACAGTTCTCATGCTCAACAGCACCAGGGGCAAACAATACAGCCAATTCTTTCCTGTCTCAGCTATTAACTTTCTCAATTTGTTTTTTAATATACCATTATGCCTTTTAACCAGCCCTGCAGATTGCGGATGGTATGCACAATGATTTTTTTAAAGAAATACCAAAATGCTTACTTAACTGCTGTATGGTTTCGTTTACAAAGTGTGTACCATTGTCACTGTAGATCCTTTCCGGAATGCCGAATCTAGGGATGATTTCTTTGACAAGTACTTTTGCCACCATGGCTGCATCTGGATTTTTGGTTGGAAAGGCTTCCACCCATCTGGAAAACATATCTACAATGACAAGACAATACTTCTTATTTTCACATTTGTTCAATTCTATGAAATCCATACAGATAGTGTGAAACGGATATGGTGGTGTAGGGAAACTCCCTTGCTTGGGCTTTAATACCCCTTGTGCATGATGTTTGTTGCAAATTTGACACGTCAAACAGAATTCTTTAGAGTAGTTTGTAAATCCGTACGTTGTGAACACCTGGTTCACCAGCTGTACCATCCCCCCTGTTGAGACATGGCACTGCCCATGACTCAACAAAGCTGCATATCTAAACAAATTAGATGGTAGTATCGGTTTCCCTTCTTTAGAGATGTACAGCCCCTTTTCGAGAATTGCTCCTTGTTTTACCCATCTTTGTTTTTCTGCTTGCGTAGTGAGTGTCTGCATTGTTTTTAACATTTCTAAGTCTAAAATCTCAGAGGGTTGTAGTTCCTCATTTAAAAGTAATACTTCTGTAGCTGCTTGTTTTGTAGTTGTATCAGCTCTCGCATTACCTTTTGAAATCCTATCTTGTTGCTTGGTGTGAGCTGTGCATTTACAAATGGCTATTTTCTGAGGTAATTGAATAGATTATAAAAGATCTAAAATAAACTATGCATGATTTATAGGTTTGCCAGTAGATGTTATCATTCCTCGGTTTTTCCACTGTTGCGCAAAAACATGTACAGTAGAAAAAGCATACTGGCTGTCAGTAAAAATGTTTACACATTTACCCTTTGCTAAGGTACATGCCCATGTCAAGGCAATCAATTCTGCTAACTGTGCAGATAAGTTGTGTGGTAAAGGTTTTGCTTCTATAATCTCAGTGTCAGAAACTACTGCATATCGTACTAGGTTCTGTCCTGCAGGACCACTTTTGCACGAACCATCCATGTAGTATGTCACCTCAGCATCATCTAAGGGGACATCCATGAGATCTTTTCTAGGTAGTGTCTTTTGCTCAATTACCAGCAGGCAGTGGCGCGGTGTGCCGTCTGCAGGGGTCGGGAGCAGAGTAGAAGGGTTCAAAGTCATGCATCGTTCAATTGTCATGTGAGGTTGGCTCAACAATATAGCCATACAGGAAAGATGCCTAGCAGGAGAAAGATATGCCACCTTTTCTTGTGGTAAAATAATCGCGACTGCATGAGGCACTCTCAAAGTGAGAGGGTGGAACAAGACTACTGAGGCCGAAGCCTTTACTGCCATTGCAGCTGCAACTACTGCTTGTACACAGTGGGGTAAGGACCGTGCCACTGGTTCTAGTTGTGATGAATAGTAAGCAATGGGGTGTTGCTCATCCCCATGCTGTTGTGTTAACACTGGTGTCATATAACCTTGCTTACAATCTACAGTTTGGAAAAAACATTTATGGTAGTTCGGTAATCCTAGAACTAATGAGGCTGCTATTAACTGCTTCAGTTTGCAGAAAGCAGATTCTGCTTCTGGTGTCCATTGTAACAAATTCTGTGCTGCCATAAGCTTCTTATATATAAGGTCAGTTAGCGGTGCATATTCCAAAGCATAGTTTGGAATCCAGCTCCGGCAAAAAGTAGTTGTACCCAGGAAGGACATCATTTCCTTCTTGGTAGTGGGTTTTGGTGCTTGCAAAATTGCTACTTTTCTGTCCTCATTTAATGTTCTACCTTCCTTGGATATTACATATCCCAGGTATTTAACTTGTTTTTTCCAAAGCTGCAGTTTATTTTTATTTACCTTATGTCCTTCAGCGGCTAAAAATCGTAATAGCGCTATGGTATCTTCTCTATAATCTTGCTGGGTGGGGGCCACCAGCAAGATGTCATCAACATAAAGTAAAATCTGACTGCCTCTTGCTGGGGTGAATCCCACCAAGTTGCCTGCCATTTCTTGTGAGAATATCATTGGACTTTCACAATACCCCTGTGGTAGTCGCATATATGTATACCTTTTCCCCTGAAATGTGAATGCAAACCAATACTGGCTATCAGAGTGTATCAGTATCAAAAAGAACACATTACTGATGTCTACCACAGAAAAATACTTATGTTGAGGTTTTAAATCATTCAACATGGTGTGTGGGTCTGGCACTGTAGGTGCCCTTGGTCTTACTGCATCATTTACAGCTTGTAAATCTTGGACCTTACGCCATTCTCCATTTGCTTTTTTAACTGGAAATAAGGGTGTGTTACATGGTGAATCGGGAGATTCTACTAGTATCCCTCCTTTAAGTAAGGCTGCTATAATAGGCTTTATCCCTGCCTCTGCATCTTTTCTTAAGGGATACTGTCTTTTCTGCGGTCTAAATGCTGACTTTGGCATGATAGTTACTGGTCCTGCTGTACGAATAAGTCCTACATCTGATTTTCCTGTTGACCAGAGAGTCTCTGGTATATTTTGTAAGGCATTCTTCTCCTCCTTTAATAGGAGTGCTAATCAGCTGTCCTTGCTAGACTGCAAGTGTACGGTTGGGTGGGTCTGAGTTATCCAATTCAACTTCTGTATTTGTATTCCCTGTTCTGACAGTTCTAATTCTGTCTGTTTCTCCCATCTTGTGACTTTTTCTCCTAGGTCTGCCCATTCTATATTTTTGTTCTTTGTTAAGCTAACATGTGGTAATCGATTAGATTTATAAAGTGCAAAGAACTCCTAGGGCAATGAACAGCTGGCTACATTGTTCCCTTCTGTGTCCCAGTACAGATTACGTAATATCAATCTGTTTGCATGATTTTTAAATAATTCTTGCTCATATTCCTTATCAGGTCCTGGTGTGTTACAATAATACAGGGTACAGTGCAACAAGTGTTGCTTATCAATGTCAAGGGAGGGGAACTTGCTGATGGCTACATTTATTAATTCTTCGGTCACAGTCCCTGGACGAGTCGTAACCAAGTCCTGGCTGTACCAATAAAACATTTCACCCTCCGATTGCACTGCAAAGGTATCAATTTGTCACTGTGCTTCCACACCCTGCATGGTTGGGACTACTGCTATACCGAATAGCTGCATGAGGTCTCTGCCCGAGAGGTTTACTGGGCATTTTGCAGAAACAACAATTTTGCTTTTTTGTGTCAATCCTGAAACTGGATCAGTTATTGCAATGTTACAGGAGAGGGGCTCCTGATACAGCTGTCCATTAGCTGCTTTTACCAGTATTTAATCAGGTGACTCCGTGTTTTCTGGCAGTTTGGAGGGATATATCAGGGTTCGTGATGCCCCTGAGTCACACAAGAATTTGACTTTTCCTCCCTTCTACCAAGAGTATAACTTCTGGTTTCGTGTCTGGTAAATAGAGCTCCAAGCTCAATAAAGCTAGGTCTAATATTTCATTTTCTTCATTGTCACTAACTTCTTGCACTTCCTCTATCTCTTCTGTCACATCCTCTACTCCCTCTATCACATTCTCATTTGTCCTTTCTTTGCTATCCCCTTCTAGTGATTCCTGACTACCATATAGTCAGTCCTCACCCTCCTTGTCTTCCGTGGTTTCCTTCTTGTTTTTCCTGCAATCCTTTGTCAAGTGTCCCTTTTTACCGCATTTAAAACATTCACCCCTTTTCTTTCACCCTTCAAAGTCCTCTGATCGTTGATCAGATTGTTTGTTTCCCTGTGCGTTTTTCTTACCCTTTTTCCCAGACTGTACTACATAAGCTTCTGCTCCATCTTCTACAGAAAATACTTGAGCTTTCTTTTTCTTTTTGCTATTAAAATGCCTTTCAGCATGCCTAGCATATTCAAGTAATGACTGTAACCTGCTTGTACGATGGCCCACCATGTGTTTTGTATTAAAACTGCTTATAGGTGCAATACTGCCCTTTAAAAATGCATTATTTAACTGCTGTTCATATGGGGAATCTTGTGTTTGATCTTCAGGAACTTGCATTTCACAGTGGTTATTAAAACATTCTAATAGTCTGGCATAATACTGGTCAATAGTTTCACCTTCTTGTTCGATGCATTGATTAATGCAAGTCCAGTCTGCCCTAGGCTTCCATTTTTCAGAGATGCGGTCTGTAAGACCTTTTACTCTGTTGTCTAATTCTGCGCTGCTATGTGGGAGGGTTCTTTGTACAGCATCACCGGGATTCCAGTTGCCACTAATCATGTGCCAATCTGGCCCCACAATTTGTCTAACTACTTTTTCTACCTCTTCTCCGTTTAGGTTATAACTCAGCCTCATTCCTTGTAAATCTTATGAGAATTTTCTAAAATTAACTTTTGGATGGGGAATTCCCTCAGTGGCTTTCCGGATATCTTCCGGAGTCCAAGGTCTATACACTAAAATAGTTGGGTCCTGATTGTCCTGACCTGCCTGAGGGTTGGGTACTTCTATAAGTGGACATATTTCTTCTTCACTCATAGATCGTGAATTCTTAACCATTTGATATAACTCGATGCCTTCATTTGAGTTACCTGCCCTTGTTCGAGACCTGGTCCTGATGGGATCTCTAATATACGGTTTTATTTTCATAATGCCTCTTTCTTCAGTGACCACAGGATATCGTGGGGGTGGACTAACCTGCTCACTTGCTTCATATTCTGGTAATGGAGGTGGAGGGGCCGATGCTATTACTAAGTTATTGTCCTCCTTGTCTAAAAACATTGTTTTTGAATTGTTGTTCTTTTGTTCCCTGCGGTTTACTTCCTCAATCCAACTGTGTGCCTGAGGAATTCCTAATTTATGTTGCTTTGTTACCTGACCTTTGGAATCAGTTTTGAGCTGTTTGATAAGTTTGAAAAGCGAGGATTTTTCTAATTTTCCGTCAAATTTATATTTATTAACCCATTTTGAATAATATTTAATATTGTCTGTGCGTTGCGACTGCATGCATTTTGCGTCTTCTGTTAACGGCGAATTTTGGGGTCTTTTTGTGCAATTATTACCCATTTTGTTCTACCCTTTTGATCGTTACGTAACTTCTCTTATTTTTAATGTGGTACCATGGATTTTGTTATAGTCTCTTCAGAATGACTGCCTACTTATTCTGTTTCTCCTGATCTATGACAAGACAGTAATCTTTTCTGTCCCTGACTTGTAAGCAAAAATACAGTCCTGGCAAAAACAATACAAATCTTGTCCCTGATCTAAAACAGAAAACAGGAAAAAGTAGATTCACCATACCTGAGCCTACGTGATTGATCACCTGATTTGCGGAGACCCGTCCTTCAGTCGCAGATCAGAAAGTGGCTGGCCTCTTTTGAACGACAATTCAGTCGGAGGGCTTTTCAAATAAAAAGAACCAATTTGGTTTCTTCCCCGTACGGTTTCAACCACCTGGCCCATCTGATCCGAGGTGAAGAGAGGGTTCCGGTCCAAAGGACCAATCTGTCAAAGGAAAAAACTTCAAAGACCAATTCACGTAAGGTTCAAGCAAGGTACCCTTTATTAACTTGCAGCAAGGAGACAAAGCATGATGGCAGAATGGTTTGTCTGAACATTAATAATTAGTATGGCATTTTTATACAGTTCTTTCCATGTCACACAGAAATGTTACTTCTATTGCTGACGTAGTTAGACACAGCTTTCTGTATTGTTCTACAGAAAATGTTACTAGACTAATTGCTGACTAGTTGAGAATAATTGCTGATTTACAAAACATTTGAGAAAAACAACCTGGCCTTGGGGCTTATTTTAGCCCACCACAAACTTTCAATTCTTCAATTGTGCAGTTCTAATATATGTGTTACATTTTGCCTAGATTCAAGGTACATGTCTAGCTTAGGTACAAGTAATGCTGACTACGGTTTATACTTTCAAGCATCCATTGTGTTCTTATCAAAGCTTCTAGCAGCTGTGTACTTTCTCATGGCATAAGCAGAAAATCAATAACTCTTTGTTAAGTCTCATGACACTAGTAGAAATGAAATACTTCTTATTATTTTCATGACCTTAGCAGAAATCAAATGCTCCCTGTTAAGTTTCTAATAGCTGTGCAGGTTCATGCAGTGTGAACAGAATAAATGTATTAACCCTTTTAAACCTATTACTAATACATATTTTTCTAACAGCTGGCAAAGGAATAAATGTATTGGGAATACATACCTAGAGAGGGAAATGTAATCAATTCATATGAGGCCAAGCAGAAGTTTTGACTGCATGTTAGGGACTGGCTTCCACTCCAAGGATTGACATCAGAGTCTAGGCAAATAGAACGGGATGTGTAGTGCTTTTAGACAAGTCTAGCACATAAGATGCTTTTAAAAATGTATACTTAGTACACAATGCAAAATATTGCATGATAACTCTAAGAATCAATCAGAGGATGTTAGAAAAAAATTTGATGGCAGAAAGAAAGGCAATTTAGAAAGGAATAATTAGAGAACATCTGTATGGCTCCCTGGCATGCAACAAAGTCTAGAAGGTTTAGGAATTTTGCATGAAAGTATTTACATAAGAATTTAATACTACCAGTAGACATCAGAAAATTTTCCTAACATAGCTAGCAGTTGCTGGAGGGGTGATGGGAAAGAGAGCAGTAACTTGTGAATATGATTTTTTGGAAGTGTAACAAGTTGATATAATTTCCTAAGAGTAATATGACAGAAATTGGCAATTGGCTGTAACCAAGGAGATAATCCATATGTGCTGATACACAGGATCCAAATTTTCTAGAAATGTCCTAGAAATAGAAAGGCCTTACTAAATTTAATGATATTGTTTAAAAAAACTCAATTACTAGAAAATGGAAGTGAAAACATAAGTACTGAATATTATAAAATGGATAAAAGAAATGGAGGTGGTGCATTTAGAAAAGGAAAGACGCAAATTACACATAAATTAATGGAAATTGTGCTGACAATGCATGCAGAATAATATTCAGGAGAAATGGTGAGTTTTAAGGGAATGTAAGAATTGAACAGTTTATTTAATGTTGGAATTAATGACAATTGCACATGTATAAAACATATTTATACACTGTATTGATAGGCCTAGATAACATCCTGTGACACTTATTAAATACCATGAAACATGACCTCTCTGGTGTAATTGAATCATCTTTCAGCTGGACCCTACAGTCAGATTTTGTTCCCTAGGTATGGAAGATGGCTATAGTCATTCCGCTGCACAAATGAGGTCCAACCACTGATCCAGGTAACTGCATGTCCATAAGTCAGACCAGGTTCATATGTAAGGTCATGGAAAGAATCATCCAGGTTATTTTAAATGAGGGCATAGGTAATCTGCAAAATGATGGCCCTGTCACAGTTGAGCTTAGTTAAAGGAAGGTCAAGCCTATTAAATCTGCTAGACTTCACTGAAAGTGTCACCAATACAATGAATGAGGGCAAGACTGTGCACACAGCTTGCCTGAACCTGGACAAGGCTTTTGATAAAATACCCTACTCAGGCATTATAGACAAGCTCACTAAATTAGGTAAAAACCTTTCTATCACCCACTGCATAGACAACTGATCCACTGATAAGTCCCAGGAGGTCAATATAGTTGAGGCCACCTACAACAAGAGGCCAGCCAACTAGAGGAGTTCCCCAGGATTTGGTACTTGGCCCACTCCTTTTTTGCATCTATTTTTCTGAAGAGGAAGCAAAGGCTGAATATTTATGGCTGAGTATGTTTGCAAATGATTGCAATATGGGAGTTATTGACTCCAATGCAGACACAAGCACTCTTGAAGATGGCCTAACTCTGACTAACAAATGATGCCAAAGCCATAAGCTTAATCTCAGTACTAAGAAATACATAATTGTACCCTTTGGGAAATTAACCATCCAAGGTAATTATCGCATTAATAATATGCCCCTAAGCGTCTATCCAGTTGTCAGGCATTTGGGTACGCACGTACACAGTAACCTTACCTTTGACAGTCATGTGGCCACAGTAGTAAGGAAATCCTTTTATGTTGCACTGCTTATATGTAAGAGCATGGCATCTAAGTCCAAAGTCGTCATTATCTGACTCAATTTTGCCCTTATCAGACCAGTCATAGAGTACAGTGCTCCTTTCAATATGTACCTGACCTGGAATATACAGCAAGTAGAGCTACTTCAGAGATTCCTTACAATAAAGAATACAAGCCATAACAAAGCTGCCTTTCACAGAGCTCCTTAAAGCCCTTCCCCTCTACTGAGTCTTATATTGATTGCTGAGGGGTGATCTATCCCTGGCTTAGTTACAAGGCATCCATAAACTCCACACTTATGTATCTCGTACAAATTCCTAAGTCAAGCAGTACCAGAAATACAATATCTAGGGACCTGAATTTTGACTGTGATTTAAACAGAACATGCTGGAGAGACAGATATGTGCCCCAGAAATTGCCCTTCCTAAAAAATAGGCTTCCCATCTGTGTGAAGCTGAGTTCATCTATTACCTAATCTAAGAGCAACGTAGGCCAGTGGATGGAGAATAGGAAAGTTACTCCAGGTTTGGCACCCATGTCTGTTATGGAAAGAGGTAGCTTATAAATGCTTGGAACTCAATGTCCTACTTGGATGCAGGACATCATTGTTCTTTCAAAAATGTTGATTAGACTTAGAAAGGTCCCCTGGGTCATTAGACTAGTTACAATCCATGAATCTATGAGCATATAATGTATAACGCATATACAATGACATATTTATATGATTTGGTTTCTTTTATATTAATGTATGTGAGACTATTGTCTTAAGATAGAAGTTAATAAAAGTGCTTTTTAAAAAAGAAAAGAGGGCATATGCCTTACAACCGTATGGAATTAAATGTAGCTCAGCGTTTTTGTTAGCCAGGACATATTCCATGTTCATTGGAGGAAGCTACAGTTGGTGCAACTTTTTAGTGACAGAAGAGTTCTGTGTCCAAGAGAAATATGCAATATTTTTTACATGTTACATAATGCTAATTCAATGCAAATATAACAGAGACCTGCACTACTTTTTTCATTCTGAAAGTTAATTACATAGCAATGCAGAATGGAATTCAAATAATGCAATATTCCTGGTGAAACATGGCTACATGCCATCCTTACTTTGAGAGCTCTTCTCAAGACAATCAAGTAGTTATGGTTGGACACTTGGGACCAGAATGCACATAAGATTACCATTTTATCTTTGTGGACTTAAATTTAACTTACTGTTGAAACTGGCCCTGACTTATTACCTTGGCCAGTAAGGACAGTTTTGACGGTGGAAAAATTATGGTCAAAGAAAATGTCTTTGTTCTATAGAAATGTTTACAGTGTCTTCTTCTGAAATAATGACATCTCATTACAAATACATTTGGAACATGATCTGAAATTTTGTTACTAGGGAAGAGATTTATATATCCATCCTAATGCAATCAGAATAAATGCATCATGTCGAAATTTCACTGCTAAATCACTGTAAAATACAACATTTAAAACCTTGCTATATGACTGTCCTACCATGCAAAATGCACACAAGACTCCTATTCTATCTTTTGGAACTTGAATGCAGCTTAGAATTGTGTTCGGCTTTGCCACATCACCCTGGGTCAAACCAGGGAACTTTTAAGACACAACGCATGCACGCATGCACACACACACACACACACACACACACACACACACACACACACACACACACACACACACTCACCTCACTTGCATGCCATTTATATAGTCAATGAAAATGTATTAATTTCATACCAGCTTGCCTTTCCATATACATATGTATGTGTGTGTGTGTGTGTGTGTGTGTGTGTGTGTGTGTGTGTGTGTGTGTGTGTGTGTGTGTGTGTGTGTGTGTGTGTGTGTGTGTGTGTGTGTGTGTGTGTGTGTGTGTGTGTGTGTGTGTGTGTGTGTGTGTGTGTGTGTGTGTGTGTGTGTGTGTGTGAGAGTGTGTGTTTGTGTATGTGGACAGAGAGCGAGAGAGAGAGAGTTTATGACTAAATACCCTTGTGAGATGTGAGTGTGATTATCTGTTCTCATGTAAGACATAGCTTGATTCATTTCTTAACCGATCACTGATGTTACAAGAACTAAAATAAAACAAAATAAAAATAAATAAATGCACACAGACATAAATAAACCTTTGCTCAGGGTAGTGTGTAGTTTAGCAATATCCATAAAATTATCTCTTAAACTGCTAATATGCTACATTGTTTATTTCATTCGCAAAATGTAAAAACTGCGAAGATCAATGCATCTTTTTACTTCAGTAATTCATCACTAAATGATGAGAGACCACAGGCAAGAAGTGGAATATCTAATTCTAAGTATCTAACACCAATGCTTACATGAGGTAGTAGCAAGCCTTTGGTTAACTAGGCATGTACTCTAACTATATGAGAGGGGGCTACATGTGAGATAGACTTCTAATGAGTAGCATAATACATCTATTTAGATTCATTTGGGACTGATTTTTTTTCCTGTTTATTCCAGATGATACATTATTAAATTAATGCTCCAAATAAAATATTTAACCAAAAATGTATAGGGGGGATGTGTTTTTCTTCTTATTCATATATGTATTTTTATAAAATACAAATTAAAAGAATTGTAAAAGAACTGCAAAACAGAGTTGTCTGAATACCTGATGTTAACTGGTGTGGATATTACTCATTGTTTCTACAATGATGTTAATGTAGCTCCCTCTCACAGAACCTCATATCTCTTCCTCTGAACTTTTCCTAGATTCTATGTTCAATATCGCTTCTGACATCTCCCTACATGGATAAAAAAATAATAATTTTTTAACTGCTCTCACTGGCGTAAGTTTTAGTTTTTAACTTGCTAACCTGTAGTATTTCTTATTTTACTTTATCTGTAATGTTAATCACGATTGTTACTTTTGCAAACTATGTATGCACTCTTCTGGAGCTTTTCTCCCCAGGCCTCCACTGAAAAAGGGCTCTGAGTCAGTCAAACGTCCCCAGTCAACAGCTGTCAAATACATAAATAAAATAAAGTTTTCCATTCTCGTAGATGAGATACAAAAGTTCAATATGTCAGATGTATCTTAGTCAGGTTATACAGAAATGCCCATAGTTTGACAGAGAAAAGACAAAAATATATATTTTATCATACATCAATATCTACTACAGTTAACTGCTTTTATGGAATCTCTCAGGCTTTAACAAGTATGAGATAAAGAAGGAAAAAGGAAGCAGGTGTTATGGTACTATTGCGTTAATTTATTACTTGTTAATCTGAAGGTATGAATCAGAAGGAAGATGTTTTAAGGATATTTCTGAAGAATGTGACTCCTTGTGGCGAATGAAGAGTACTGATTGTATACTGAAGTCCTAACAGCAACTGGCAGTCACACCAATCTTTGTTTCAAGCAATGGAGGGGCATTTAGATGGATGTCAAGTATTGCCCAGACACTAACTGAGGTACATATAACAACTATATGGAATGATGTTTATCTGGATTTGATGAATGTGTACAGGTTTACTCAAATGGCTGATAATTTAAGATGAGATGCAAATATTCTAGAATTAATTTTAGTTAATCAACCAAAAACTGTCACTAAGTTAAAGGTGCAGCAATTGAAATGCCCACAGACATACCTTACTAACAGGATACAAGGCCTAAGGACTGACTCAAAGCCCAGTCACTATACTCGTTATCCTCCAGACTACTAAGAGGTGATCTGTGTCTGGCATACAAGGCATCCTCTGACTCATTATTCATGGATTTACTGCACATCAGCAAGTCAAATGGTATCATAAATACTTAGTCTAGGGATCCATACCTCTTCACAACATCAACAGAGCAGTTTGGTGGGACACGTATATTTCACAGAAGATCCTGCTGCTATGGGATAGACCCCCTATCCACATAAAATAAAGTGCATCCCTGTCCATTTTCAAGTGCAACTTAAATCTATGGATGGGAAACAGAATATTTACTTAAGAATGCCCTCTGTTCTACTAATGGACAAATGCAACTCCTAAATGCTTTATCTCATACATGGGTCTCCTTAAAATATCTGTGTATGATCCCAGTCATTATCATTATGGATAATATAATATATAATTATCAACCATGGGATGGGTGAGGCCAGTCTATAACTATGTGGGTTAGGTTATTTTGACCACAAAATAGGAAAGTGACTAGGTTTAAAAAATTGATTAAGCTTAAAATGACCTGCAAGGTGGATAGCCTAGTACTTACCTATGAATTAGGAAAAATATATTTTAACACTATATTTGAAATTGCCATTTATGTACCTCATATTATGATATGAATAAATAGACACAAACGCAATATTAGAAAATGCAATGTTTAGTGGAAAATTGATAGTCAACCTGTTCAAAAAGAGTATGGATGGTAAAAGATTAATAACACTCACTCAGAAAAAAGATCTATAAAATATTAACAATGGAGGACCATCATGAAAACTTTGATAGATTAAACAATTATCTACAATTTAAGGGGAAAAAGTCTATATCAGCATTATATACTTGATCATACTAAATATTAAAAAAATGCTTTAATGATATCACTGCAAGACTTAAGTACGTTACTTGAGGAAGTACAAAACGTGGAATTTATTATTTGACATAGCTGCTAAAAATATTCTTCAATGTGTCACTACTAAGAAAATGCATAATGCTTTAAGGTCTATATTTTATGAATCAATGTCAGTTACTAATAAATATACAATTTCAGAAGTATATATTAAATATTTTGCTGGGCTAGCAAACTCAAATAATAGTAGAAAAAACAAGTTAAATATCAGGAACTTGAAAAACATCCCATTATTACAACTGATGAGGTTAAAAATTAATTATGTTGAGTTAAAAAAACTGCTCTGTGTATCCAGATTTACTCCCTGGTCAACTAGTTAATGTATTATTTTCCAACTAAGTGTTTTCCCTTATTAATATATTTAATGGTCTATTATTGCAAATATTAGTACCTACACATTGGAAAAATCCTATGTTGTACATATCTTTAAGAGTATAACTAAACAGAATTGTGGTTAAGTACTGCCTAATAAACCTTACATCAGTTACTAGGAAATATTTTAAATGGCAAAGATTATATCATTCAGTAAAAGAGAACATTTATGGGCCTAACACAATAGCAAATCAATTTTAATGTGTCAGTCCAAGTCTTATGATAAGGTCTCATTTATAATACAAAAATTGCTTAGCAGTCTGTTGGATATTACCACAGCATTTACTTCTTTATTACATGATCAAACTGCCTTTTACCTAGAAAGATTAAAGGTTAACCCTTAAATTATAAATTGGATTATTAGCTGGTTAGCTGACCATGAACAACGTATTAGATTTAAGGGCATACAATTTAATTGGCTGACCATTCCAAATATGGTACCCCGTGATTCAGTATTGGGCCCATTATTGTTTAATATGATATTCTCAAAGTTACCCACATATGCTAAAGTCTGGGGGAGCAAATATGCTGATGATTTCAAAGTAAAAGCAAAGATAAACAAAAGTAAAGCAACAGATTACTTGAACTACTGTTTGAATAGCCTACAAGAATGATCAGCTAAAGTAGGACTTCAGTTTTATTGCAAAAATGTAAAGTTGCACAATTTCAAGGATACTGAAGGTAAGAGTACTAAAGTTAAGAATAATATGGGGAGGAAGAGACCTTGAAATGGTTACCAAGGTTAGGGACCTTGATACTACTATAAGTAATGGACTTACTTTTATGAGCCATGTACAATATATTAAATCAAAATCACTAGGGACAAGGGATAATTCTAGAATGTGAACAGCCCAAGGCACTAAAGGCACTTTTTATATCTTTAATCAGAGCAATTATCAAATATAATTTGGTTTTTACTTCTGTATCACCATGTACAATCACATATTTAGAGCTAGTTTAAATATGTCTTGCCAAAAGAATAAAGAATGAAAAAAAAACATGTTAGAACATGAAGATGTTTTTAAACTTTTGAATCTGTACATTATATTGTATAAATTAGTGAAAAGAACATTGCATGCATCATTTAAGGCTTCTCTAAAGGAGGAACTGAGGTCTGATCTGGCTCTATTAATAAAAGAAGAATATCCTAAAAGGATGGATTGAGGATTAGTTTGCTAACTGAATGAAAATAGGACTGTAAGGAGGGTAAGCTCATAATCCAGTGTACCCAAACTTAGGAATCATCCCATGTTCTCAGTGATTTTAATTGAATCTATTGTGCATGCAATTTACAAGTATGTCCATTACTTACAACACTAGCAAGGTCCATAACCTGGTTAACCATTTCAAGTTCTTTTCCTCTCCTTATTATTCTAAAACGTCAGTATTCTCCAAATTGTGTCCCAATGTTCTGGAACAAATTAGCACTGACAGTTAAAAAATCTTTGCATAACTTGAAGAAGAGGCTTGATTGTTATATAAGGGATGACAAATACATGAAGGAGACTACTATACAAAAGGCCCTATGGGCCATCATCAGACATTATGTCATAATAACTACTTATCAGAGCTTGCGCACTTTCATCTTAGTAGCCTAGCATTCATTTTAGGGAATATAGCAAAGCTGTTCCAATTCCTAGATGGGGATCTCACAGTTTGATTCAGTTGCTTTTACTGTAGACACTGACATTTCTTTCCTTTTATTTTCTACTTCTCTCCATGCTCACCTTTCATTCCACTAATTACTGGATAAGAACTGTAATGATCTCCTTGTCTACATGTCTATTGTCCTTCTTCTACCCTCCATCAAATCATGTGTATATAGCAGCTGTCTACCTGGGATAACTTTTCTTTCTGCTAAATCATCAAAGCCTGACTCTTGTTATGCCGTTTTGTTCTCACGTACTTCCATACCCCCTTTTTGCCTCCTGTTCTGTTATTGTCTGTTGCAATGCCTTGTTTTTTTCTTGATTTCATATTACATTTTGCACATTTATAATTATGCATTGACATCCACCGTGAGGTAAAGCCCTAGCTGCAGCCCAGATGTTGTTGTTGCACAACAACATCTGGGCTGCAGTTTGGGCTTTATCTCATGATGGATGTCAATGCATAATTATAAATGACCCAAGTTAAATTAGTAGGCATATGAGCTAGGCAGACTGGGCTAGAGAATGGGAGTGAGTATCTAATGGATAGCCCAATCTGCTGAGAGCGAAGGGGATTGGTTAATTCAATGGGGACACAGATTGAGAGCTCTGAGTGACACATCCCACAGTGTCTTGTCCAGATGGTGCTGTCACAGTGTAGCTACGTATGTCGAGGAAGCGTCATGCAGAGACTCCTGCATGTTGCTCCTCAGAAGACTGGCAGTATTGCCATCTCTCAGAAGCTGTTGAGTTTATATAAGAAGCTTCTTGAGGTGGGAGGGTGCTGTGGCATTTTTCTGGAGTTTGGATTCACAATCAGCTTTCACCTCTCTGAGGAGCAACTAAGCTGATGACGGCTGTTGTCTCTGTGAGGAATGAATGGTCTGCATATGAAGCATTGGCTCCATGGTTAGTTGGCAGAGGGGTTTAAAAAATGTATACATTGTCATACCTCTTCTTTTTCTTAATTCTACTGCCATTTCCCCAGAAGATGAATATTACCACATTGCATCCTTTAATTCTGTGCACTTAGATGTGCTTGACTAATTATCTATCTTTATCTCCTTCTTCAAGTCCAACAAACAGCTGTCTGCTTTTACCTGAATGTCTGACATTACAAAGAAACACTTTCCACTACTCATGTACTGCCACACTTTCTTTTTGCCTCCTGTTCTGTTACTTTATCTTTGCGATGCCTTGTTCTCTTTTCTGCATGAGGATGAACAGTGCCTTTCCTCTTACTGATCAGCCACTATGATTTAGTTTAGAAAGACTCTAGAAGTGATATATTTTAGCCTACTGTATGAGATACACTGTTTCATGTGACTAGGATGTTTACCTCATAAATACAAGGTACAGGATTTGATTCTTACCTTTGGGTTGGAAAATTTGGCTAGTTTTAAAACGGTCTGCTAGAGCAGATATAGGCTAACTTATAAGTATAGGGGATAATATGTAAATTGCTTCCAAAATTATAAAACCTTAAGTGTATTCAATATATTACTTAATTATTGCACCACATATCAGCCCTCAGGAATTTTTACTCCAGTCATCCGGGGTTACAGTATGTCCCTAAGAAACGCTGAAAAGAACTGACCACAGATATTATTTTTTTTACATGCACAAAAGTCATTTGTTTTCCTATCATTTACAATATTTTTAATATACCTTTACAATATTTGTTGCTTTTATCCACTGTTTGCCATCTATTTTGCACACATGTAGGTTATGCACCTAATAATGGCTTATGTTTCAATTTCTATTTCTGTCTTTTGCACTGCAGTTGGACACTAATTCTTGACTCAAAGAGTTGTACTATCGTTATTTTGTTGTGATGCACTATCCCTATTTACAGTCTTATCTGGAATTTAGATTACAAAGGATCTATCACCCTAAGAGCCAATGTTATAATTTTCCATTATGAAGTATATCCTGTAGATAAAAGAAATAAATTCAGTCAGTCATGGATGGCAGTCTTTATTTTTTTTCTTTACTAATACAAGAATTAAATATGATTTGAAATTCAAGTCATATTTAACATACTACAGCAAAATGTAGCTATAACATTATCCATCACATTACAGTGATCTAAGTTAGATAACTGAACAATCCTTTTTTATGTCTGCTGCAGTGGCATATATCTTTTATATTTTACAATGGCTTTTGATTTACTTAAACATCTATTAATTGCATACTTTCACTCTCAGATAACCATCACAGATAGATTCCCTTTCAGAGCAACTCTTTACAGACTCTTATTTTTGTTGCGTTCACTGAAATAATAAATGCTACTGACAATACCGACAAGAAAAACAAACATATGTGTTTTAAATTTTAATAATCCAACATTATGATTCATTCTAATTGCTAAAAATATGATAATGTACACAAATTCTGAAAAGTCTGTTTTAATGCATACCCCTATGAAAATCAGTTCTTGTGATAGATTTTTTATTATGGAAAAGAAAAACAAATGTTTGTTTTATGCACAGAATATTGAAGTATTTGTTCAAAGGCTGCTAAACCTTAGCTAATAATAATACTGAAAGCAACTCCCTATTGCATTATTTATATGTTTTACACTATTTTCCATTCCCAAGTTATAACATGATATTATGCTAATTGCTATAATTATTTTAATAATGCAAATGCCATTGACTCTTACATTATAATGAGCTTTATACAATTTGCTGAATTCAGAATTATTTATATTCTGCTGCATGGTTATGTACTACTCACTATATTATTTTTCATGTTGTACTTGTTTGATTTATGTGTGGGTCAAAGCTAAAAAAACGGGTCTTTGTAATTGTACAATTATTTACCTACCAAACACATAACGCATGCACACATGAGAGCACACACACACACACACACACACACACACGTAGAAAAATGGTAATACTCTTAACATTATAACTGGTCTCTCTCTCTCTCTCTCTCTGTTTACTACTTTCAGCATCAATTTTTGGATCACAGATCTTAATATTCTAGAATTATTTTCTAATAATAACATGGTCATCTTTGTGATGACCCACTACTGCTAACTAGTGCAAGGAGGCTAGATTCTTAGCACTGGTAACAGTGGGGAGTGTTCATGGGAGGGTGACAGGTACACACAGAGTAGTTCCAGATGCAGGTCTCTGTATCAGGTGCAATTTCCCTTAACAGCACACAAAGACCACAGTTAGTCTGGACCTGGTTTCTCACTCTTTCTCCATATCCTGCAATAAGACTCAACAATGGCACAGCTATAGAGCTGAGATCTTAGCCGTGTGACCAAGCCAAGACTTCCAGTACCCTTTCTGTCCAACCAGTGCTTCGTGTCACTACCCAAGTCACTGACACAGACACTCTTTGAGGTTTGATTTACACACAAACACACACACACACACACACACACACACACACACGCACGCACGCACGCACACACACACACACACACACACACACACACACACACACACACCTGGGAGAGGCGGGCACATGTTTACTAGCTATTCCTCCTTCTGCTCAGACTATAAAGTAGTTACCACTGCCACCAGTCAACTCCTTACCAGCTACTTTTAGGAAGTGTTCTCAAAACTTAAATATCTCTACACAGATCAGCTTCAATGAAAGGTTTAAATATATTTAATAATAATAAAAGAACAAGGCAATACTAAATATATATTCACAGTGACAAACAACAACAACATTGCATGATAGTCTAAAATAAGTAAAGAAAAATAAACTAAGCTTCACTATATTCTTGAGTGTATCTAAGAGAGTTATACTGTTCCCCAGACAATTACTTCATAAGAGCAAGGTGCATGTGTGTGAATGGTTCTTGTCAGGTCTAAGACTGAATACAGAATGATCCGTCTCTCCAACAGACTTCTCAATTTAATATCTCAAATATTACTGCTGAGATAGCTTGCAGAATGACATAATTTCTTGCCATCTGTCAATAGTTCCCAGATGAAACCCCACTGCTAGAAGCTAGCAGTATTTAGCATCTACCTGTAAAAATACATAGACCTCAGATCTTTGGCAGATGCTGGAAGTCATAAAATAATTACATTCCTCCACATTTCAAGACTAGTAATTATTTCACCCTAAAGACTATACAGAGAACTCCCTAGTATAGACATTGTGTCTCTTGCTGCGCTAAAAACTGAAAGATACGATCTTTTATTGTGTAGCCATAAAGTAATTTAATTTCAGCTATTTTTTCTGAAGTTAACCTCCTGTACTCCAGTGCATGTAGATTTCTGTTCTATTCTAGTAGGGTGCGCTGTGGTTACATTTCAAACAGCACTTTGCAAATCTTTTTCAACAATCACATCTGCACCAGCAGTTTCATAAACACATTACATACAGTTCTAATACATTCGTAACCCAAGTGTCTTATATAAATCATGTTGATTACACAAATGACATATGCTTATTTATAAAATTCCAAATAGCTATGCTGGCAGTATCCCCCTCTGTCACATTCTTCTCCACTTCAAAGACTCAAGCAAGTTTTTCAAGTGAACCTTGAGAAACATTGCTTGAGAGGGATGAGCCTATCTCAGAATACTTTACTCCATTCCCTATCTTGAGATCCCAGCTGTCTTTGCATTTCTAACGACAGTACAATATTGCATTTTCATATCATATGTCTTCAACTTAGGCTACACCATAGTAGCTTGGGAGTTTGTTGTCTGGCTCCCTGTAGCCATATATCCCCCTCATACTTCTCCTGCCTTCTACTGCTACTACTTAGCACCAGGGCCTTCTTATCATGGTAAGGTTTCATGGTGTTAACATGGTACAGTTTGTGCCCCTGCCTCCTGCCTATCAGTTCTACCAGGTAGTTAACATCACTGACCTTCCTTACCACTTTGAAGTGTCCTTCCCAAGCTGACTGCAGCTTGTTGTGTCTGACAGAAATGAAAACCATAACCTGTTGCTCCACAGTACACTTTCTAGCTCAGGAATTACTGTCATACCAGACATTTTTCTCATGTTTGGCTTCTGCCATGTTCTCCTGGGCCATGCCCATGAGTTCCCTGAGACTTGCCCTAAGGTTTAGGACATATGCCACAACAGACTCCTTGTGGGAGTCATACTCACCCTCCCACGCATCGTGAATCAAATCTGGAGGTCCCCCTCACCCCAAGCCCATACAGCAACTGAAAGGGTTAAAAACCTGTGGATTCTTGGGGCACCTCTGTATAAACAACAACAGAAAAGGCAAATATTTGTCCCACTCCCTTTTAAACTGGTCTGCAAATGCCTGTAGCATGGTCTTTAGTCTAGAGTTTAACCTCACCACCAGACCATTAGTCTGGGGGTGATAGAGGATGGTCTTTAGGTGCTTCACACCAGAGTGGTCCCAAAGACAAATTAGCAGGGCTGACGTAAAATTGGCACTTCTGTCAGTCAGTATTTCTTTTGGGAAACCAAACCTACTGAAAATCTCTAACAAAGCATTTGCCACCTTTTCTGCCTTAATGGAGGACAGAGCCAATGACTCAGGGTATCTAGTAGCACAATCTACTATCACTAGTATGTACTTCTTCCCTGTGGAACTTGGGGTACTCAGAGGCCCTACAATATTGATAGCTACCCCATGAAAAGGCTCCTCAATCATAGGCAAAGTCTCCAAAGGAGCTTTAACTTTGTCTCCTGCCTTGCCTACCTTTTGGCACTACTCACAGGTCGTACAGTATCCTGTTACATCCCTGGAAATCCCAGGCCAATAAACATTCTGCATAATATGTCTTTTGATATGCTTTATGCCCATATAACCTGCAAAGGGAATGTCATGGGGTATGGTTAGAAGTGCCAGACAGTAGACTCTGGACACTACCAACTGCTGTATTACCTCACTCTCTAGCCCTCCCTCAGGGGTCCACTCTCTATACAGTAACCTTTTGTCCTAATATACAGAGTCACCCTTTCCTTAAGCATCAGGTGCCTCCCTGGCTATTTCCCTCAAGCCTTTAAATGTAGGGTCTGAGAGCTGAGCCTGTCTCAACTCTCTCTTTGTAATGCTTCCTAGCACCCCTTCCACAGGAAGTCTGGTATCCTCTGACAGTGGTGCCTCACTATTGGCTTGGGAACTACTACTCATCTCTGTCCTTCCAGTCACTTTGTTGAAGGGCACATCAGTACCCACCAGCAGCTGAGGCTCACCTTCAGTCTCACTGCTACAGGGTAACCACTTCTCTGAAATAACCACCTCACCAGTCCTGGCTTCAAGGGTGTGGTCTGGCTAGATCTCCCCAGGCTATCAGACCCACATGCTTATCTCCAAGCCTGACTGCATGTAACTGCATGCACACAAGGTACTGTATTATCAAAATTATTCCCTACCATGACATCTGCAGGGACATCCTCAAAGACACCTATTTGCTTGCCTCTGTTTCCACCCTCCCAGTCAAGGTGAACCCTAGCAAAAATTATTTGGAATGCGATCCCTCCTAAAGCTCTGACTGGAGTAGATTGCTCAAGCAAGTAGTGCTCATCTTTAACCATTGCAGGCTTCACAATTGTTAGGTCAGAGGCTTTGTCTCTCTTAGCAGTGGCCTGTTTCCCATCTACTTAGATAGGCTATACCCTCGTGTGGTAGTTTGGTATCCTTGTTGTCTCCAGACAACTTACTATTGGGATTCTGTCATTCTCACTTACTGGTTTCCTCACCATTTTTTCCCCACCTTGCCTCCATGACATCTGTATGCTACATGGTCCCACTGGTTATATTTAAAACATTTAACCCTTGATCCTGGACATGTACCTGAACTAGTGGCTTCCCCTGTTACTGGCAGACTCTGTTGTGTCAGTTTAGGCTGCCTACCATGTGTTCCCTTAGACCGCTGTGCAGCACTGGGTATCCCTTTCCTGTGCAGTGATGCCCTACATGCTAGGTAGAGGTCTCCATTTTTCCCAACTCATCTGTATCGTTACATTCTCTGTCTGCCAACCAGATTCTCATACTATCACGCAAAGTGCTAAGGGCTTGTTAACTCACTAAAAGGTCTGCCAGTCCTTAAGAAGTGGTGACCAGACATCCACTTACCCACCTCTGAAAATAATTGTTTAGTTCAGCAATATATTCACACACACTTTCATCTACCTTGCATCTATTCTCACAAAACGTTTTTCTATAAGATTCAGGTGTTAACTTAAAACACTAATAAATAATTTTTGACAGTATTATAATTTAAGCAATCAGTATCAGACAATTTAGAAACAGCAGTTCCAGCTTTGCCACAGAGTAAGGGGATCAGGAACCATGCCCAGCTCCCTTGGTCAGCATTATCCTGTTTGCATATCCTTTCAAACAAATGAATACAACTATCAAAATTATCACACTCTGTAAATTGTAAAAGAAATTTACTGACCTTTATTGCTTCTGGGGTTGTTATTCCCTTCCCCATTACCTCCATGACCCTGGCAAATAATCCTTTTCATGTTGCTTCTGACTCTCATTTTCTTTAGCCTCCAAATGCCACAGTGTCTCTCCTGATTCTATTTCCAACCGTTTGACCTCCAGTTCAAGTCTCTTTAATTCCAGATGGATTTTTAAGTCTTCTGAGGCAAAATTGAACTGTCCACTTTCTGAGACTTTTACATCCCTTGCCCAGTCTGGTTGTCTTGATGGTTGCTGGCCTGATGCAGCTGTGGTTAAGGCTGCAATAATTTTTTCTTTAGTTAGGCTGGCATGCCCCATTCCTTTGGCTTTGCACATCTCAGCCAATTGGTTCCTTGTCAGCTTTCCATACTCCTCTGCTGACATCTTTGCTTGATCTCCCTGACTAAGTTAACAAAAAATAAATAAAACTATTGGGATATGAAACTCTGAAAGTCTACAGTGTGGCTGCTTGAGAGTATAAACACCTTCTTTAGTGACCACTTTTTACAGGCTACAGGAGTTCAATATCCACACCACTGAATCCCAGTTTGTTATGTGGTGATCCCATCACTGCCAGCCA
This sequence comes from Protopterus annectens, assembly GCF_019279795.1. Taxonomy (NCBI): domain Eukaryota; kingdom Metazoa; phylum Chordata; order Ceratodontiformes; family Protopteridae; genus Protopterus; species Protopterus annectens. The sequence goes on from NC_056725.1 coordinate 322,602,691, forward strand.
ATATGTAATGTGGATATCCCACCACTGCCAACAAATAATGTGACACCCCACCACAGGACCTGTAATCAAGGAGACTCAATCCTCACCACTGGCAACAGTGAGGAACGTTCACCAGGAGGATGATAGGTAAATACATAGTATTTCCAGATGCAGCTCTCTGCATCAAGTGCAATTTCCTTTAAGAGCACACGGAGACCAGAATCAGTCCATGGCTGATTTCTCATTCTTTCTAAAGATTTCCAATATGACTCCCCATTGGCACAGCTATAGAGCTGTGATCTCAGCCGAGTGACCAAGACAAGACCTAGAGTAACCTCTCTGTCCAACAAGTGCTTTGTGTCCCTGCCCAAGTAATTGACACACGCATTCATTGAGGTTTGATGTACACACACACACACACACACACACACACACACACACACACACACACACACACACACACACACACACACACACACACACACACACACACACACGCACACACACGCACACACACACACACACACACACACACATGGGAGAGGCTGGCACAGGTTTACTAGGTCTGTCCTCTTCTGCCTAGATGATAAAGTAGTTAACATCACTACCAGTCAACTCCTTATCAGCTACTTTAAGGCCCTTAACAAAGGGTCTCCAATCTTACTGTGTAATATTAATATTAATAATAATATTAATACACATGGTAGTTTGACCAAGAGCAAGGCTATTAGGAGTGGTCCACATAGTGTCACCAAATCAATATGCAGATACTCTCAAAACTTTAATATCTGTACACAGATCAGCCACAATGAAAGGTTTAACTATATTTAATAATAAATGATAAAAGAACAAGAAAATAGTCAATATATATTCACAGTGACATCAGAGTTCAAAATCACAAGAAATATTTAAAACCACATTGCACGACAGCCTCAAATAAATCAAGAAAAATATCTTAACTAAGTTTCACTGTATTCCTAACTGTATCTAAGAGAGTTATACTGCTCCCTAGAAACTTACTTCATTAGACCAAGGCACATGTTGTGGTGAATGGTTCTTGTCAGGTCTTCTCAAATTAATATCTCAAATATTACTGCTAAGATAGCTTGCAGAATGACATAATTTATTTTTATCTAGCTCTAGTTCCCAGATGAAACCCCCACTGCTACAAGCTAGCAGTATTTAGCATCTACCTGTAAAACTACACAGATCTCAGATATTTGGCAGATGCTGGAAGTCCTAAAACAATTACATTCCTCCACATTTTAAGACTATAATTATTTCACCCTAAAAACTACACAGAAAGCTCCCTAGTACAGACATTGTGTCTCTTGTTGTACTGAAAACTGAAAAAAAACATCTTTTATTGTGTAGCCATAAAGTAATTTAATTTCAGCTATTTTTCTGAAGTTAACCTCCTGTATTCTAGTTTCCACTGTTAAAATATATACATTTAAACAGTTACAATAGTGCATATACATTTCTGTTCTATTCCAGTAGAGCACACTGTGGTTACATTTCAAACAGCATTTTGCAAAAAGCTTTTCAACACACACTTCTGTACCAACAGTTTGATGTACACATGCCATACGGGTCTAATACATTTGTAACCCAAACATTTTATATAAATCATGTTGATATTCACAAATGACATATAATTATTTACAAAATTCCAGATAGCTGTGCTGTCAGTATCCCCCTTTGTCACAATCTGAACTTCCAAATTCATACCACTGCTGCTTTAACTCTGCAGTTAAACATGGCTTCAAGGCAGTCCAGTCATGTTTCCCAGTGCCTGGTTTAATACTAAATTCCAAAAAGGGTTTTGGCAAGTTTTACATGTAACTAAATGCCTGTTATAAGCATAATTAGATTGTCTCCTCACCACTGGAAAGTACATTTCATTCTGTGCAGCACTTTGTATATCTGTGTTTTCTGCAGAATAAGGCCAGCTCTGGAAAGAATATGATAAAGAGACCATTACCCAGGTTTTCTACCCTGGGTGTGGGGAGATCTTTGGAAGGATTACTGCCTTTGCAAGCTCTGATGTATTCAAGCAACCTGATAGATTCACAGTAAACTATGGGGAGCTGTACACAGTCAGTTTGGTTTTAGGTAGCCATATGCATTACATATGTTGACATTATTGGATATTGCTCCTTCTTGGTAGAGACCATGAATAACTAGTCGAAACACAAGGTCTCATCACCTAGTTTTCTGCCTCCCTTTGGTTCTTTACTATCTGGCTGTTATGACACTCTACACAAGCAAAGTAGTTAGAGGGCCTGCATTGCAAAGTGATACATCATGGATTGCTGGAAAGGAGCTATAATGATTCTCATGGAGAATAGAAGAGTTTGGATACTCTCATGGGCTAGCAGTGTGACAGCCTCAGAACAGTGAAATGAAAAAAAAATACAGACCTGAAGAACCTTTTAGTTACCTAGCAGCTATGAATGGCATTTCCCACCTATAAATAACAAGGGCAAGAAGCACATAACAAAAGCTGTAGTTTTGCCAGCAGTAGAATTTCACTTTCCTCTCAAGATTGCTGGATTCAATAATGACTGCATCAGGCTACACAAACTGTAATGTGAGCAATTCTTATGTTCACAAAGACAAAAATACTATACATTGTTCTTAGAAAGTGGAGTTAATGTAACAGATCCACAGTCTAGTACCTCAGCAAATTGCCATCAAAAGATCTAAATGATAACAAACAATGTGCCCCTGTTATAGTGATGATGCATATCAATTATTCAGTTAGAAAATACTGATGACTAGCATATTTAAACAAACATATTTATAAACATTTTTACATTATAGCAGTCACCTTTACTTCCTGATTCATGACATTAAGAGTTGATGTATGATATCTTATACTTAATTTTCTTTGAGACAAAATTACTGCCAGCAAATCCCCCCCTCCCTATTAAAATGATTGAGGCAAACAAACTAGAAATTAATCAATTACTCTGTTCCAATGACATGTAAAGAATGTGCAGTCACAGGGTTATTTTCAGTCTTCACAAAAAAAAAAAGTTCCTTACTTCACAAAAATGCTCCATGATCCTAGATTTAATTTTTTTTTCTTATACTACATGCTAATTTATGTGCTGAAAGTTGCACTCTTTAATCTAGATATACCCCAACATGAATCATCATTATCATTATACCATGACCCCCCATTAATACTCCAAAACGTGCACGCTGTTTGGTCAGCGTGCACGTTGTAAATTGACTTATACTAATGAAAAAAGGTCCGGTCGCCTGGACTTTTTCCATTAGTATAAGTCTTTTTTAAAACACTGTCTCGCTATGTTAAAGGAGTTTAACATAGTGAGACAGGTTTAATAAAAGCAACGGAGATCTCCGTTGCTTTTTTTAAAGCTGCCTCGCTATGTTAAACTCCTTTAACATAGCGACACAGTGTGTAAAAAGCAACAAAGATCTTGCTTTCTCCATTGCTTTTTTTTTTAAACATGTCTCGCTATGTTAAATGGGTTTAACATAGCAAGACAGCTTTAAAATAAGCAATGGAGATTCTTCGTTGCTTTTTTTAAAGCTGTCTCACTATGTTAAACCCATTTAACATAGCGAAACAGTAAAAAGCAACAGAGATTCTCCGTTGCCTTTTTTAAAGCTGTCTCACTATGTTAAACCCATTTAACATAGCGAAACAGTAAAAAGCAACGGAGATCTTGCTTTCTCCGTTGCTTTTGCCGACAGCTCTGATGTACTACGTAGTCATACGCATGCGCAGTACATCAGAACTGCCGCAGAATACCAGACAGCTGCGGAAGGGCAGTAAGGAGGCATTATACAATGCCATTATTTAAGAAAAGTAATTTTTTTTTTCCTTAAATAATGTCATTGTATAATAGCAATAACCCACTTCTGGGTGTGGGTAATGCTGGATTTACCCACGGTTGGCTTTGTTTGGCCACTCGGGCTTCGCCCTCGTGACCAAACCACGCCAACCGTGGGTAAATCCAGCATTACCCACACCCAGGTGTGGGTTATTGCTATGTTATCACCTATGGAAACAAGTCTGATTAGCAGGAATGACAGAAGTAACAAAATGTCTGAATTGAGGATAATTTTGGTTATTCATGTTTTGGATATAATAGCTTCATCTTTGATTGAAATACATAATTTTGTATTCATCCTTGTCCTTAACTATAATCTACCCATAAAAAGGAAACTTTCACCAGATACCATAGATCATCAGATGCCACCCCTTCAGGTTTTTTGGTAAAATATTCATCAACATGTTCCACAAAGATATGCTTTTAGTGGGGATCTATACTAAATGTGGAATTCTGCATACCGAAAAGTAAACTAATTTGAAAAAGAATACATTGACAACCATGGTTTGATGTATTCAACAAAGCAGGAGGTGACGTCACTCATCTCTTGCTATGAACATTAACATACCATTAGACTGTACAGTCAATGGTACGTTAGTTGTACTGTTTATTAGGGGAGCTATGCCCCCTGCACCATCCATGTGGGGGCTGCGCCTCCCACACCCCCTGCAAATTAAATGTACCAGCTCTGAGATCACACTTTAGTGAGTAAATGGGCTAATTCCCTGTTTCTCACTGAACTGCGATCACCCTGCACAATATCGAACACAAATACTCGACTGATACACCCATTAGCTGTAGCGTAGTCAATCAATTTTGGTTCAACATTCTGCCCACTCGGAAACTGCAAGTCGACCATTTGGCTGTCAAATGATGCAGTTTCCAAGTTTTAATTGTAAACCATATATAATTACTACTTTTATTTTGTATTATGGACATAGCTGAAAATGAGTCCTTAGGTTCACTATACATGAATTAAATAAACAAACACACCAGCAATTAAACAGACAAATAAATAGATAAATAAATTTGGCTGCAAGACATGTATAATCTATAAACTGTTGTTACTGGATAAAGTTACAGTACAGAGTCCTTTTTGATGAAAAAGTTGTGTGATCACTGCTGTTTAATGTGCCCACATAATTTATGAGCTTTGAGAACAGATTATATGCAAGTTTGTTGAAGATATTTATATATGTGAGTTTGTTTCCCTGATCTCCAGTAGTACAGACTGCCAGATTTTTTTCTTGTTTTGTAAGTTGTTATTTTTGATATTTATTCACTTTAAAATGTTAGATTAAAAAAAAAATAAACCCTAAAATCTTTAAGTGGACCTGTTTTATCAATATTTGACAAAATACATAATTATCATTTTCCAATAGAAATAGTTATACTTTATTTATTTTATTTATTTTATTTATTTTATTTTACATTTGTTGACCGGGAAAGTCCGACTGGACACATGTCCATTTTCAGCGGAGGCCCGGGGAGAAAAGCTCCAATAGTACATAGTAGGTTACAAAAAGTTCCAATAGTACATAGTAGGTTACAACAATGTTTGACAGCTAACATACGATTGTAGTTATGCACTAAATACCCAGGGAAGAAAAAAAAGTTACATTAGTATGTACAATAACAATTATAAAGAGAAAAACAAAGCATATAGTTAGTATACACAGGTAAGAAAAAGTTACATTAGGATGTACAGTGAACAATTATTATAAGAAACAAACCTACAAGTAGTTAGTTTCAGGGGAGAGTAGATGGCTTGAGGCCTAGGAGGATAGTAATTTCACTGAGGAGGTTGAGGGGGAGCTATGGGTTAGTCTGGATTAGAACATTGGCAAAGCCAGTGGGATTTGAAGTGGTGGGAGAGGCCATTTCTGAAAGTATTTAGGGAGGTTGATTCGGTGAGACTAGGTGGAAGAGAGTTCCATATTTTACCCACTGTGTTTGAAAACAGAGAGTCACCTCCTGAGTTACAGGATTTGATTGTCTGTCGAGTAATCTGTGAGATGATCTTAGTCTATTTAGGTTGGTATGAGGGGTAGTTATTCCAGACACCCGCGGAGTGTTTTCAGGTTGAGAGAGTATTTTGTAAGCAATAATAAGTTGCTTCTGTAGAAGTAGATTTGGTAGTTCTATCCAACCTAGGTTCTGAAGATTAGTACAGTGATGGGTTTTGTAGGGCAGGCCTGTGGCAAATCTTGCAATATGATTATAACAACAAGAGAGTTTAGATAGATCCGATTTGTTGGGATTTGTAAGTATGGGGAAGGCATACAAGAGGGTAGAAAGGAGATGGGTGCGAGCAATGGCAACTTTAGCCGTGGGAGTCAGAAAAGATTTTATTCTATAAAGGGACCCCAGTTTCTTATTAACAGTTTTGATAGTTTGGTTGATGTGCACATTTATAACTGAACCATCTGTTAGAATTACACTTTAGGATGCGCTGTAATTTATAATTATAAATACATTGGTTTTATGTGATGTTACATACCCCTGAGATGCACCTACAAACTTAGATTGCAACACAGCAGTAAATGACTAAAAATGGCGGGCTCTTAGGGAGTTATGATACCTCGCATTCGTCATAGGCAGGGGGTGGGGGTTAATCCCACTCCACACAGAGCAAGTCCAGGTAATACACTAGTAGATGTTTTTTCCTTGCTACAGGGCTCTACAAGTGAAGCATAATAGTAGCTGCACTTTTGCTTATAGTTTGGGACTAGCTCCTCTGTTTTACTCAGAATTCACACTAATTTTCCAAGTAAGTGAGGAGAAGATACTGTTGTTTGCGTCTTACTGCTGTGTGTGAAACCCAGTTCGCAAGCTAGTTTAGGGGATACTTTACAATGTAAAATACATTAGTAGCTTTCATTTTAGTAGGATATTGACCTTGTAGATGAAAGTGTTTGGTAGATAGTATAGTTCTGGGCTGTTGGTAGATAGTTTAGTTCTGAGCTGTTCTACACTTTAGGTATCGCTTTCTTCCTTAGCACGATATTGAGAGGGAGGTCGGGGTAGATTACAGGACAGTACCTTGTAGATGAAAGTGTTTGGTAGATAGTATAGTTCTGGGCTGTTGGTAGATAGTTTAGTTCTGAGCTGTTCTACACTTTAGGTATCACTTTCTTCCTTAGCGCGATATTGAGAGGGAGGTCGGGGTAGATTACAGGACAGTACCTCTCAACTGTCCAGATTTTCGCAGAATGTCCAAGATTTTTTGCCTTGTACTGACCGTGGGTATGTGTCAGCCTGTAAAATCTGATGTTTGTACCGAAAATGTCCAATTTTGGCCATTTGAAAAGGTGGCAACCCTAGTCCACGACACTTTCTCAATATTACTTAGGTAATTTCACTAATTTCAACTTCTTTGGTTACTCGTCAAAATTTAGTAGCCAATCCTAATTAGTAAGTAAAACATGTACCTCGTTGTCGCGACAGTCCTTCTCAATGACCTTTGCGTACTGTATGCTAACTCAAATAATAACTTTATATTACTTATTGATTAAAAGTAAATTTTAAGCTTACCTTTTCTAACTCAGAATCTGACATTATAGATGAAATATTTGCCATTTCTTAAGGCTTTAATAATAATGGGCAAGGAGAGGTTTGTTTTTGGTAATCAAAGCTTCCTTTCTAAAGCAAATATTTTTATAGAAGATAACAATCAACAACAAGCTGAGAAGAAATAAATGTAGATAAATCAAATGAGGACTAGGAATATTTTGCAGTATTAAAGCCAAACTGAAATAAAGGCAACAAAACTATCTACTGGAAGCAGACTGCCCTGTTGCTGAGCACTTACTCTGTACTGCTATACATTGCATAATGAAGTCATAGATTCATAAATTCATACTCTTTTACTAGGCTAATGACCTGAAGGGGCCTTTCAAAGTCTAGCCATGTATTCCAGAAAGAATAGTAATGTCCTGTATCCAAATAGGACATTGAGGGCCAGGCATTTATGAGTTACCTCTGTCCATAAGGGACACTGGTGCCAGGCCAGGTGTAAATTTTGTAATCCCCATCCACAGTTCAAAGTTGAGCTTAAATTGGGTAATATACAAACTCAGCTTCACATGAATGGGAATCCAGTTCCATAGGACACATATCTGTCTCTCCAGGATGTTCTTTTTAAGTTATAGGCAAAATTCAGGTCCCTAGGTCTTCTATTTCTGGTATTCTTTGAAAAAGATGATGACAAAAATGATGACAAAGATGGTGACAAGAAAAACTGTGACAAAGATGACAATAATGATCACATAAGTTACAAAGACGAGAGAAATGAGTAAAAAAATAAAAGCAATAATGACAACATAAGTGTATGGTTGGCAGATGCCTTGTAAGCCAGGCATAGATCACCACTCAGCAATCTATAGGAGACTGAGTAGCTTTAAGGCACTCTGCATAAGGCAAATTTGTTAAGCCTTGTATTTTTTTGTAAGGAACATCTGAGGTCACACTAGTTGCTGCATATGCCTAGTCAGGTGCACACCAAAGGGAGCATTGTACTCTATGACTGGTCTGATAGCAGTGGAATACAGTGGGATAATGACCTCATTGGACCTAGAAGCCATGCTCTTACTTTTAAGCTGAGCAAAATAAAATAATTTGCTCACCACTGTGGCCACATTGTGGTCAAAGCTAAGGTAGTTTATGTGCATACCCATATCCCTGGCCACTTGATTGACTCTTGGGCGTGCATTATCAGCATGGTAATTAGCCAGGATGGCTGACTTCCCAAAGTGTACAATTATGCATTTCTTAGCATTGAGTTTAAGACCATGGTGTTGTCACCATTTGTTAGTCAGAGATAGACCTTCTTGAAGAATGATAATGTCTGCACGGGAGTTGGTGATAACCCCCAACTTCCAATCATCTGCAGTCTTAGCCAGCCTTAAACCTTCAGCTTTTGCTTCCATTTCAGAGAAATAGTTGCCAAAAAGCAGCAGGCCGAGTACTGAGCCCTGGGGGACTCTCTAGTAACTGGCCTCTTGCTGAAGATGGCCTCACCTATTTTGATCTCCTGAGTCATATCAGTGAGCCAGTTGGCTATCCAGAGGATAATAAAAGGCTTTATTCCTAAATTAGTGAGCTTGTCTTGTATTCTTCAATACTTTTTGTCAAGAGAAATATACTTTATCCTATAGAGAATACAGCTTTATTCTTTTGTGAAAAAAGTGCATATGAATCTAAAATTGATATTTAACACATTTTATATGTTGCACAGATTGTAAGACCAATTCTTCCACTGATGATATATAGCCTGGAGTACAAGTGAGACCAGAATGTAACTTAATGTAACTTATACATTCAGTATTTTACAATTTACTTTCTGAGAAAAGTTTCTCTAGCTAAACACCATGAGTTTATTACTGTTTTTTTAATACTTTTGCATTCTGTTAGTAATATGCAAAATACACTTTAATAAGATTGTGTTCTACTAAAACGATTGTTATTCTATCAAAAGCTAACACCATATTTATCTATTCTATTATCTCTTGCAGCCACCAGCTTTTCTAAACCCTTTCCTCCACCAGTCAAATATCACTTTCAAATTGCTTCCATGGTAAGTGGCTCCTTTTCAAAAAAAAGTAGTAGGTGACACCTTTGCATTTACTTTATATTCACTGACTACAAGGTAAGCCATTCAACATTACAGTGATACAAGTTTTTGCTCCAACTGGTCAGATGCTGAAAAGGAAGATGTCAAAATTTTTAGAAATAAGACCAAAAAAGATATTATATACACCATAGATGACAGAAAAGCTAAAGCTTATAGTCAAAGTACAACTGGAATAATAGACTCATTTGGTGATAGAGTACAAAATGGAACAGACGACAGACTAGTACAAATCTGCCAAGATAAGCCACGCAAAGTATTCTCTTTCAATAGCCTAAGGGATGGCTTTACACATTATAATCACAGATTGCCAGTACCAACATCTGATTGACTATATCATTTGCAGTCAGTGATGGAAGAAAAATATACTTAGCAAAAGTAAGACCTGGACTTCATACTGTATACCTGTGGTCAGATACGGAATAGTTCTACACAGTCAGCATTTACAAGACCTGGTGCTGACTGTGACTCAGAACATCAGCTTTCATATTGCAAAGTTTAGAATTCAATTAAACAGACCTAAGCCAGAGAGATATATGAGCTCAACAATATTGCAAGTGAATATGCAGTAGAGGAGAAATGTAGCTTTAAAGGATTAGACCTAGTGAATAAAGCACCCGAAGAAGGTGAGATAGAAGTTTGTGATATGGCACCAAAATATGCTTGTGGAAGATTTAAATGTAACTGTGGAAAGAAGAACAATAAAAGAAAATGGAGACAGAAAAATATGTCATACTAAGTGCAGAGATTGATAGATGGATAACAAGTAAACCTGTTTAAATAAGCAGTGAGAAGAACTCAAAGAGGACAGTTCCATATGAATGACAAGAGGTCTGTTAATGAAGATAGATGATAGTAAAGGAATTCCCATACCAAAATGAGCATGATTTATTTTATTTTATTTTTTTTTTTAATTTTTTTATTTTACATTTGTTAACCGGAATAGTTCAACTGGACGAGGTCCATTTACAACGAAGGCCTAGGGAGAAAAGCTCCACATTTGTTAACAAAAAAGCAAACATTTATAATATACAAATATATCACACAGAAAATACATTTCGACTTTGGGTGTGTTACTAACAAACTTAATTCACATGAAAAGTTATGCCAAGTTGGAAATCAACAGAAGAAATTTCAAGACTGTAGGCAAAAGTGGGAAGGAAGGGAAGAGAAGTAGGAAAAGACAGGAGTCAGGAATTCATAAGGTGTGACTGAAGTGAGTTTTTAAACTGTTTGGAACTCAATGCAGAAGTAACAGTATTGGAGAAGTTATTCCAATTTCTCGCTATGGTGTGGGAGAATAATGCTTTCCCTGCAGCGTTGTTAGCCCTAGTGCTAGAGAGAAGGGAATTGTCGGCAGAGCAGAGAGAACGATCTGCTATGTACTGAGTCAGTAGTTGACTTAGTGCTGGAGTTTTGTCAGGATTTCTTAGAATGTTGTATGCGATGACTAGTTGGTGGTAACTAAGTAATTGTGGAAGTTCTAGCCATTGTAGCTTCCTTAGAGCCAGACATTGATGGGTTCTGAAGTTGGAGTTGTTAGCAAAGTTGGCAATTTTATTGTAACATGACTCAAGTTTGTCAAGGTCAAGTCTTCTGACCTGGGTCAGGACTGGTGCTGCATACATTAAAGTGGACAATAGGTGAGCTTGGGCTAAGGTGAACTGTGCCTGATCTGATAGAAAGATTTTGTGTCTATATAGGGTTCCCATTTTTTTATGTACATTTTTGATGGGTTGAGAAATATGGACATCAAAGTGAAGATCCTTGTCTATTTCTACACCGATAGGTTTAGTATGTACAGAAGGAGAAATGACAGCACCATTTCTGGAAGTGATAGTAAAGGAAAGAGGAGAGGTTTTATTTTTGTTGGGGGTGAATAGGAGTAATTTAGTCTTATTGGGATTTAAGATAAGTTGGATATCAGTAATCCATCTTTCCACAAAGCTAAAGTATTCTTGGGTGAGTTGTTGTAGAGTGGTAAGAGATGAAGCTGAGCAGATTAGGGTCAAATCATCTGCATACTGTATAAGTGTGGCATGCTGGGTGGAGGTGTGCAAATTGTTGGTGAAGATAGAGAAAAGAAGCGGGCCCAATATTGAGCCTTGTGGTACACCTATGGTAGTTAGAAGTAGAGGAGATAGTACACCTTGCCATTGGACTGATTGCTGCCTGTCAGATAGATAGTTTTTGAACCATGCAATAGTTGAAGGGGCAAAGCATAGGGAGGCTAGAGTATCTAATAGTATAGAATGTGAGACATGTCGAATGCTTTGGAGAGATCTAAGAATATAGCAGATACAGATGTATTGTTATTTCTGTGTTGATTAACAGATTATTGAAAGAGAGAAGAGTGGTTGTACTGTGGTGTGGGCAGAAACCGTGTTGGGTGGTGGAGAGGTGATTATGCATATTCAGGAAATGCATGATCTGAGTGTATGCATTTCTCAGGTAGCTTAGATAAGGGAGACAAAATGGCAATAGGGCAGTAATTTGAGAAGTCATAGGAGTTGACACCTTTATGCAGTGAAATAATCTATGAGACTTTACACAGTTGAGGGATATAGGCTTCTTGTATGGAGCAGTTGGTAAGGATTGAGACAGTGTAGGATAAAGATTCAGTGTCTATTTGTAGGAAGTTAGCAGGTATACCTTCGACTTCAAGATTGGTGGGTTTCAGTTTTAAGAGACTTTTTTTAATTATACAGGTGGGAACAGGTGAGAGAGTAAAGGAAGGTGTATTATCAGTAATTATGGCTGGCATAGATGTATAGTTATTTTGGAATAGTTTGCTGGCTTGTGTTTGAATGGAATATATGAAGTGATGATTAAATTGAGAGGCTATGTCATTATTATTATTGGTGAAGGTGGGAGCTGGAGTGGTAGTTTTGTCAGGTTTTAGTAAGGAGTTTATAGCTTGCCAAAACTTTTGGGGATTTTTAGTGTTTCTGAATACATAGGAAGTAGTTCTGTTTATCAAGTCTTGTTTGTTTTTTGGCCTAATTCATAAGATGTTAGTAGTTTTGTTTGGCTAGGCGAGTGTTATCTTTCTTCCAGATTTTCCAGGCCTTATCTCTGGACTTTAGTAAGGCTCTCGTGCTTCTATTTAGCCAAGGAACATAGTTTGCTTTTGCTCTAATTTTTCTGAAAGTGGCAATGATGATAAAATATAAAGCTGGGAATGACCTAAACAAAACAGAAGTCATTATGAAGAAGTGGAAGGATTATTAAAAAAGCTATAACAAGGACCCTTTCATAACTGATACATGCAATTGCATATTCTATGAACTGGAGCCAGACATCCTGGAAAGTGAAGGGAAGCTAAATGGGCCATAGAAAGGCTTGCTGACAACAAGACTGCAAAATGTTGCAGAATCAACACTGATTTACTTAAAATCCTACAAAGCAATACTGTTATAGAGTTACTTGGAATTTTTAAGCAACTTTGGAAAATATAACCGTGTGCATTGAATTAGAAATGGACAATTTATTTATTTATTTATGTATTTATTTAACATTTGTTGACTTGAAAAGTCCGACTAGGACAGAGCCTATTTTCAGCGGATGTGCTGGGAGAAACTTTCTAGATGCATGTTTTTAGACTTTCTATTCCAATACCAAAAATCAGTAATATTAAAGAGTGTTAAAGTAAGCCTTGGCTCTAGATGATTGTCACTGCTGAAGTGATACCCTAACACCATATACAAAATGGCAAAAGGGGTTGAGGATGGATGGAAAGAGTGTTAAAGTTAGTGAATAATTATGCTTGTTTCACATGCCAGTAAGGCATTATCCAAGATCTTGCAAGCTAAAATTCAGCAATATATGACTAGGAATTGTGAAATGTGCAATCTGGTTTTAAAAGGGGCAGAGGTACCCGAAATGAAATTGTGAACATCTACTTGATAATAAAGAAATACATAAATCTAGGGAAAAAAAAGAAAATAAAATAAATTATGTCTGCTTTATTGGCTAATATAAACATCATTGTTATTTTTCAGATTGCGGCTTGATATCCTAACATACAAAAGAATATTTTACAAATGTTCCTAAGTATATCACCTTCTTTGTTGTTCAGCTTGCATATATATTAAAAATAAACATAGTCTTATGTGTGGAGCATAACAAAATGTAACAACATCTTAGAGAAATGGGAATACCAGGTCTCCTTATCTGTCTTCTGAAGAAACTATATTCAAAACAAAAAGCAACAGTTAGAATCAAATATGGAACAAATGATTGGTTCAAAATTGAGAAATGAGTGTGACAAGGCTTATGATTATCACCCTACTTATCCAATCCGTATGCCTAATATATCATATGAAATGCAGGGATAGAGGAAACAGTTTTTGGCCTTAATCTACTAGAAGAGATGTTAACAACTTTAAGTATGCAGATAATATCGTTCTGACAGCTAAATGTGAGAAAGAAATAAAGAACATTTTGATGAAGATAAAAGTAGAAAGAGCAAAAGCTGTTGTGTTGCTTATAGAAAAAAAAATAAAATAAAATTTCTTCATCTAATCTGATCACTTCTTTGCAAGTACATGAGAAACAGCTGAAAACAGTGACTGACTTTATAAGAATTTTGCAGATGGCAATTGTAGTTATGAAATTAAAAGTTACTCACTCTTTGGAAGGAAAGTTGCTGCAAATCTAGATAAGATTTGGAAGAACAATGACACCAAATTGTCAACAAGTCTGTCTAGTGAATACTTTGATTTTTCTAAAGATATGATGGTTTTGATTTCTAGTGCAGGGGGGACAACATTTGACGATTCCATGTACTGAAGAATAAAAACAATCAATAGTTATGGATATAAGTCCAGACTCCTCACTGGAAGGTCTGATAATAAAACTAAAAGTCAAATACTTTGGCCACATTTATTATTATTTATCCTTTGCTAATCAGATTCATCCCGTTCGGCTAGTGGACTCTTTGTAGGGCAGACACTAGGTGAGACTTTTTACAAGGGAAATTTTGTCTAGGAATCTGTGAACTTCTCCTGCTCTTTGAGTAAGTGCTGTGGGATCTTTTACATCCAACAATACAAGCAGATGGGACCTTTGTTTAACATCTCATCTTAAGACAACATACTCTGGAGTTTAGCACCCCCCCCCCCTCCAAATGCTGCACTTCAGTGTCTGCAATCTAATCACCTGGAATGGAAAGAAAATCCACAGCATTCTGGTCTTCCACCATCAAATGTGACCCCACTGACATTATCATGTGATTAAAGAATCCAGTAGAAAAGGCATTCATTCGGGAAAAGATTGAAGGAAAAACAAGAAGGGGGAGACAGAGGCTATGGTGAATGTACAGCATTACTGAAGTAATTGATATGAATTATCAAGAACATACAGAAGCAGTTCTTAGACTGGCCCACTGCCCTACATTTATCAAGGATGTGAAGAATCAGATTTGACTAAATGAATGAACAATAAAAAAACAGTAATAAGACGAACTTGCTTTTTATGTTAGAAATAACACTTCATGAAATGCTAAAAAAAATTAAATGACAGCAGAACATTTAAATAATGATCATATGATAGAAAAAATAGGAGAATACATCACATATTAATAGCATTTAATAGTGCAAGTTAGTAATTTACATGTATTTGTTTTAAGTTTTGGAATTGTGCTGATGCTAACAGCACTGCAGAGTCTTGGATGCTTGTTAGACTGAAGAGGTGTGATCTAATAATAGTCTACAAATCTCTGTGTGGTGTAATATCCAGAAATGTAGGGTTTACCATCACTTCCTTGATATCTCTAAATGCAAATTCTTGTACCATGCCATTGTAATATGTTTCATTAATATATTGCTCAGGACAGGAAACCATGTTTCTGAATAAAATTCTGAAATTCTGTCTTTAAGACTGTGACTTCATTTCCCAACAGAAAAAAGAAAACATATTTTGCATGTTGATAAGTAAATCGCATTCATGAAGTACAGCATGCATGTACAGTAAAAAACAAACTGTCTATGATGTTGGAGCTCAGAGTCATCAGAGCTATATCTTCAAAATGTAACGAGTAGCAGTGATATTTATTAATGTTATTAAAACTCAGTGAATTAGTTTAGCTCTGTCTTGGTAATGCAACTTAACAGCTGCTGTCTGATGTTAACGTAAGATTTTATACCTACAAATTAGGCTTATAATTAACAACCCCCATGCTTGTAAGAATCCATATGCTCATAGATGAATAGTAGGCTATCAGTCTGCAGATTAGTATACACCTAGCCAATAACCAGAGGTCAGAATCAAACCCTGTACTTTGTATTTTTGAGGTAAATACCTTATTCATTGAACAATTGCATTAATTATTGTCTGTAACTTGATGATAAATGTCCATTAGACATAAATGAAACTACACGTTATGCTGTTTAATGTTTTATTGTTGTGACTCCCAACTGTTCCACTTACATGCATAGTTTCATTTTCATTTTAATCACTTTTGCTCATGACTTTATGTTGAAGGACTATAATGAGAAAGAAATATGTCAGTGTTTTCAAGTGTTATGACTCTACATGAGACAAATGGTAAGCCTTTTTATTCAGCTAGATCAACAACAGCCATGGTGCAGAATAAAAAACCTACTGTGGGAAGGAATAATGACAAAGGTAAAAGAGTAAGAATGTTTTTCACATATTCCAATGACAGTGGTTGTATTTGTCAAACAGTCAGGAATAACTGGATGATCTTAACAAGTGATGAGACTCTAAAACATATAGTGGCTGATGTGCCTTGCTTTTCCTTCAGGACCATCAAAAATATTAAGCAGTTATTATGTCCATGCCCATGTTTCTCCCCTGGTTGATCGACTCACTGTACTGGTGTCAGCTTCTTCTTCCTACCCAATCCTAAGGTCAGTCTAATGTTGATTGAACAGCTAACTAAATCTTTCACTCCTCCCTCTAACACTTGCTCTCTTTCCTCTCCTCTCTTCCTTCACTCTTGCAATTTCCAACCTCCAGCAGTGCTACTAGCCAATATTGCCAACAATGATGAATGAAGTATACAATGAATGCATGTACCTTGACTTAAACTTCAGCTATTCTTATGTCAAGAACACACCCTGTATTACTACTATGTGAAGCTTCTCAACCAAGACTCTACAGAAAACGTACAGACTTGCTAATAATGTCAACCATAAAGACTGTGTGAACGTACAAATGTATAGCTAAAATAGTTTATGTCCTCTAATGTCAAGTCAATGATTTATGTTTGTATCTTATCTGATGTGTGAAATTGTGTATGCATAACTAAACTAGTATATGAGCTCTATTGTGAATGCATAGTGTAGTTAAACTAGTATATGAGCTCTATTGTCATGTCAGCAATTTATGTTTTGCATCTTATTGTATGTGGAGCTTTTCTCCCCAGGCCTCCACTGAAAACAGACCTCTGTCCAGCTGGACTCCCCCAGTTAACAAATGTAAAATAAAATAAAATAAAATAAATAAAATAAAATGTCATTGACAGTTTATCAACAGTAATTTGGCTACAAGAAATAAAATAGGCACGCATCCTTGTAAGACATGTAGTTGTTGTAAATATATTGATAAACAGCAGAATTATATATATACCTGAAAATGGGCAGGATTTACTCCTTGAAAACCTATGCAGACTGTAAGAAAAGAAATGTGATCTATATTGCTTGTTGCCAACATTCTAATTCATTCCACATTGGCAAAACTAATCAGAGACTGAAGGAGAGGATCTCAAAACATATTAGTGGCAAACATCTCAAAGACATTAAAAATCCTTTATATAAACACACCATGGCTTATACGTGTCATTTTTTTTTTCTTATATGGTGTTACAAGTCATTAAAGAGAACTTGAGATGAGGTGACATAACACTGTTTAAGGAACAGGTGGAGATGAAATGGATTGGTGATTAGCAAGCGGAAACACCCATAGGGTTAAATTCATGTATTCCTCTAAAACCGGTTATGAGAGGGCATTGTCTCAAAGTTTTTAATTGATTGGTTGATTCTGCTTTTAAAAAACATATGCTGATATAAAATTTTTAGATCTGAGGAAGGACACTGTGAATGTCTGAAAGCGCTTATCTTTTTGTTTTTACTTATGGTATTAAAGTTATTATTAATTGTATTAATTATAGCCATGGTGGTGATACTGTTTTCATTTGTTATTACATTGTCACAATATTCATCTTTAATGTTTGTTTCATGTCATTTGCTGTTTTTATATATTTTATATATATATATATATATATATATATATATATATATATATATATATATATATATATATATATATATATATATATATATATATATATATATATATATATATATATATATATATATATATATATATATATATATATATATATATGGTCCTGTACTGTGTAGGCTGCTGGCTTCACTTAAGGGTGAGTGTTTGCTTTCACAAATAGCTGTGTATGTTGTGTTTTTGTGTTTATTGTGGGTTTCAAACAAACTAAGTACTCATTTATCCTTCTTTATATGCCTCTGCTATGCTCTCTGCCCCTTTGAAACTTATATGGCGTAGTTGATGACTCCTCTATCACTGCACATGGCTCGGGTCTTGTGTATGCTTTGGGTTACTTACTGGCTTTATTGCTAGAGTGATAAACTAGCTCGAGCTGTTACCTAGCTTTCAGCACTATTTTTGTACTGATCAGTGAGTTCCCCCCATCTGTGGGAAAATTTGAGAGTCCTGCATTTTTTATGCTTTTCAGAGTCTGATAGCACCTGGTTAAAGTGCCCGGACATGCTCCTGTGCATTTTGTATTTGAAATGGCTTCACCGCTATTTCCCCCACTTGTACTACATTTCCGCCTTGTGTCATTCCTCAGAAATGGCTCTAACCTGTACTTTAAGCCATACTAACACTGCATGTCCTACCTGTTACTGCAAACAGAAGCTGCGTACCTGCTTCTTGAACTGGACATGGCTTTAGCAGCTGTTTTCAACCAGAACCAGTTATCATTAATTGTACCTGCTTCATGTACTGGACATGGCTTTAACTGCTGTTTTCATCCAGGACCAGTTATCATTAAGTGCAGTGGCAGCTCGTGCCATCGGACTGCCGGACTGCAGCCCCCTCAGCAAGAAAAAAGAAAAAAAGTACTTTTTAGTTATTCAATTTTTACTGTCTTTAGTGAGTCTTTCTCATTCTCTTATCAGCCGGCTGCTTTACGCCGACTGACTTGTCTGCGAGTACGAGCATGCGCACTTTCGAATAGAATTGGAAGGGGTTCAGACTGCCACGTCTGCAGGCACATACATGACATGGATGGGCTAAATGGCTGCTGATTGGTTGTCGCTGTCTTCCCGGGCTTTATGTGCTGGGAAAAGAGTGAGAAGCAAACAGTTGCAGCCAGTTTCGGTTGTGGACTTGTGGTGGATTTTATTTTGCTTGGCGGCCTAATTTTGTTTGCTGAATCACTGGACTGACGTGACACAGCAGCTGAAAAAAAAGAAGAAGAAGAAGTACGTACAAAGTTTCTTTTCTTCTTGGTGTGGTGGTATGTATGTGTAACACACTAGCTTCTCTTTGAATTGCTTTACCATGTTATTTGGATCCCAGTGTAAACCTACAGAATTTTTCCATGACAAACCAAGCATTAAAAATGGAGGAGTTGGGGGTTATGTCCTGAGATAAAATACACCATAGTGTGCTAAGGCATCTGGCATTTGAAGACATTTCAGATTCTGTATTAGCCCAGGTAATATGATTAGCAAAATATTTATCTGCTGCTGCCATCCATGGGGTTTTAAAATGATGAAAATATGTTGGTGCATGGAACAATAGTTAATATTCGCAAAAACTTTATCTCAGTTTATTTAAAAAAAATGGCTACTTTATTTCATTTAACCTCCTCATCATATAAAACTAAATTTTTTGCTGGTTTTAGAATACTTGGGATTCATACATGTTTCAGTTATAGTAGTAGGCATCATGAGTGGCTAATGGTGGTTTTAGATTGGCGAAAATTAGAAACTTCTTCTTTCTTCCTTAGTCCTGGTCTGAATAGTCAAGAAGGAGACACTTACATGGAGAATGAGAATCCTTCTTGGTGCAAAGCATAAGAAGGGGTCTGATATTTGTGTTTAACAATAAGAAAGCCTCCACCATCACCATTACTGCTGAGTAGTAGAATAAACAGACTGTTTCTCCTCATTCACCTCTCCTTTTTCCTCAAGACAAACATTACAGAAAGAAAACATCAGAAGACAGTTTCCATGAAGAATGTCAGACAAGTATTATATGAAAGGTAACATAATTATTAAAGATAAATTATGTTACTGTAACTCTGTTACACACTCCAAGTGTGCCCTAGGCTAGCTTATCATTATCAGGGGATTCCCCTACTGTCTCACAAGATCTTTCAGTCTCGACAGCAGCAGCACTCAAGACAGAATTACTGTCGCTGCATAACTTTATTTGTAATATGCAGTATGGCATATCTAAAAAATGGAGCCACAGTTGCCAGATTATGAGAATGGAATGTCTAATCTTGAAAAGACTGTCATAATAAATTATCTCACAAAATTAATCACTTAAAAAAACATGCTACTACTATTAAAGACGTACTTATTAACTGAGGGAAGATGTGCTAGAAGAAATGCAATTACTGGAGGATTGGTCAAAGAATACCTTAGCAATAAAAATATATGAAACAATTCATGACACTTCTAGTCTCCTAACCTTATAAAACAATGGGGTAAATGCTGCCAACATTGTCTTTCACTTTTGATGGGTGCACATAAAGTTGCTTTCACTGAAAGGAGCATTTCTCTTACAAGCTAGCCACTTATCAGAAGTTCAGGTTCTGGTCCTGAGGGTTAGTTAGCTGTTATTACTGTTCAACTAGCATCGACTAATCAAGTATACTAAGTTCTGCTGTTGTTTATTTACTTATGGTAAAGTCATTACTCTGGCAGTCTTGTGTACAATGTATGAAATAATGAGTTTTCCAACCATGAATATGTAGTTGGAAGAGGGGCAGGTTGGCATGTATAATGGTATTAGTTTTATGAAATTAAAGTTTGTGAGATGATCCTGGAATCTACATGCATTCAGGTAGCTTGTAAAATACTTCTCTAACACTTTCTGTATAATATGAATACAGACATGTTTGGTACATGAACCCCATATATGTGCCTCACAATCTGATCTCCTTAAAAATGATTGGATACCCCATATCCTTGCCTCAGGGACCTCATCAAAAAGTAGTGGAGTGCCCATTTTAGCTAAGAAAGTTTTCTTAGGCAGATCATGCAAGTGTCTAAGAACTCTTAAAGCAGATATGTTTTTTTTTTTCAAACACCTGAATAAATATAAGTATGCAACACCAGCTGGCAGGTAATGCAGATTTCTTAAGTGATCTTCAGCATGTACTGGAGTTATTCATGGCTGAGTGAGAAATGAGCGGGATGAGAATTGTCACCTCCAAATCAGAAGTCATGATTCTCTTCTCAAAAAGAGTGAATTACTCTCTTCAGTCAAACAGTGGAGCAGCTACCTCACCTGTAGAAGTTTTAGTATCTTAGGATGTTGTTCTTGATTAAAGTTAGAGTAGTTTCAGACACATAAATGAATGAATGGGTACTTAAGAGAATGTACCATTATGTGGTGGTGAAGTGAGAAATGAGTCACATGATGTTTTCACTTCACCAGTCTATTGTCCCCATCATCACCTATGGTCACAAGCTCTGGATAGTGAATAAAGGATGGTAGCATGGATGCAAGATTAGAGATGAAATTCCTTTGCAGGGTAGCTGGGTCCCTCTCTGACAGAAAAAGGAACCCAGTAATCAGGGAGGATCTCAGAGTACAAATTTTTCTCCTCCAGACTGAGAATAGTTAGTTGAGGTGGTTTGACCACCTATTGAATATGCCACCGGCTACCACGGCCCACTGGGAGGTGGTCCAAGGAAGACTCAGGACATGCTGGAGAACTTACAATTGCTAACTTTTCTTGGAGCACCTGGAGGACATAAGATGAACTTACTATTTCTGGGGATAGAGACAATCAGTGCATCCTGTGAGGATGAGAGGTACATGCAAATAAATCGCTTTATAGAATTAGGTATATACAAATCTCTCAACTGTCCCCGATTTTGGCTCAAAATGTTGCTCTCCCCTTAATAATCCCACGGCAAAAATGGTAAATTTGGAAGAAACTGTAGAGGGTTTACAATTAATAAATAATTGTATGATCAGAGTTATAGATTACTTTTAATTTCAGAAATGCATGTAGATTCTCTTATTTTGTCAGCTGCTCAAGTTAACAGTGCTAATATTAAAAAAGTGTCCCTTCTTTGACAGGTTCCCAGCTGTATTGTGTGGATATTTTATATTTTTGCATCACATTTTTGGTCCGTTTTTATAAAATTGTGGTTTTCTGGCAAATTAGTGGCAAATCATTAAAGATTGAAGTTAGAAAATAATGACAAACATTTGAGTTTCAGATTTCATACCCTTCAGAAAATTCATATTAATGCAAGATCTACTATTCTATTATCTTTCTAAGTTTATAAGAGCAATATTTAAAAATTGTCCTTATTTTTGGGCCTTTCTTTGTCCCACTTCTGTTTATGGCTTTGTTCAGATTTCTTGCTCTAAGGCTGAGAGGTATGACATATGTTTCAGGCCATCACCGTCAGCCAGAGACATTTGAAATTGTGACATACTTGTTACACCCCACTCCCCCACACAGTGACACTGGATGTGTCCAAGCAAGGCAAGGAGCAGTTAGGCAGTGTAAGTGTGCAGAGTATTGCCACATTCAAGCTAGACATAAGTACTACAGTAGCTTTTCATCTGTCCTTGATTTTGCAGAATGTTCTGGTTTTCTGTCATATTTTTATACTGTTGATTTAAGCTTATTATTATTCAGAAAATGCATGTGTTGCACTGCATATTGCTCTGTGTTTAAGTAGCAAGGCTTTAATGACCATCAGGTAAGCTTGTCTGAGATTGCAATATGCAAGTAAGTCTTAATAAGCATACTGTTAAAGGATTACCAACATTGAAAGCCTTTTTGTTGTTGCCATGCAGAGAATATTTACATAACTTAATAATGTAGAAGCCTTAGGTTTTGAAATGCATATGACAGTATTTGTAATAAAGAACAGGATTACAGTATTTTCAGAAGCTCATTACATTTGTTGGAGACTTGTAGTCATCTTTGCAGGCTTTACCCGTAAACTAAACAGAATGCCAATATATCATGTGTGGTCCATAACTTGTGCAGTAATCCTTTAAGCAATTTATCTTGAGCTTGTTTGCTGTTCATTTTTTACTTCACTCATGTCTTCCCTATGAAACAAGTAGATAGCTGTCAGGCAGCAGGTCTTTTTTGGATAAGAAACATTTTTACAAGTGGGGGTATCACAGAGATTGCTGCATTCAGCATGTTACTTGGTAATTTTATAAAGCTGAATATAAATTATAATTATAACTGCTTTTGACTGGCATTCCAGTAATGTATTTAAAAAGTAATTTATTTTTTCATGCCTCACAACCTTTGTGTTTCCATCTAGATATTAAGTAAGTTGTTATGTAGCCAATGCATTGAAATATTTTTTCTTCTGCACTTTGTTTTGTCTTGATTGGACTCTCATAATCATGGTTTGGCACCCAGAGCAGCGTAGTTAATTAAAGTTCCAGTTATTGTGGTTTTGAGCATAGCCCCACCCTCTTTTTGTTGCCCACACCCCTTCCCACTGGCCACACCCATTCAGCTGTCTCCTGCAGCCCCCCTTTTGTTTGAAGTCACCAGCTGCCACTGATTAAGTGTACTCCAAGAATGCCATACAGGCATGAGTACGTAGTCCTGGATTCCAGAATTAGCTGGTCAGCTTAAGCTGCTGCTGTAGCTACTATGATATTGAGCCTAAACTTAGCTCTTGCCTGCAGGACATTCTGAGCAGCCATCTGATCGTATTTGTCGCTCATTACCAACACTTATAAAACATTCCTGAAGTAGCTAGTCAGGCTTAGCTGTAGCAATACCTAAATTGATTCCTCTGAATGTTTATCTTTAACCCAGATACGTCCTTTGTATAAAACATGTGTGCCTTTACTTAGTTCCTGAGCTGCAGAAAATACTGAGCAGTTTACTGGCTGTTTTTGCTGTCCGCAATTGTTACAAACATGAGTTACACTGGGCAACACTACATAAGTATCTAACATGTGTAAACATTTGTGCTTAGACTTTGCTGCTGAGCTGCAGGAAACACAGAATGGTTTTCTGGCTGTTTTTGCTGTCCGCAATTTTGTATAATGTGAATTACACTGGCCAGCTCTACATAACTGTCTACACTAGGTTATTGATGCCATAGGCTTTCTGGCTGCGCTGCAGGAAACAAAGAGCAGTTTTCTGGCCGTTATTGCTGTCCACAATTTTTATACTGCGAATTACACCAGCAAGCTCTATATAAGTGTCTACACCAGGGTTTTGATGCCATAGGCTTATTTTTCCTCATTTTTAGTGGCTTTACCTCCTCATAATGCACGGGTAATCTAACAGCTTGTTCTAGTTAACTACATTATGTTTCTGTCAGTGAATGTGACTGCTTAAGCATACAATGTCTGACTACATGGCCATACTGTGAGCAGAATCTTGTCTGTATTACTGTTTCCTACCTCATAAATGCTGCATATTTACTAGAGCCTGCTTATCTGTCTTAGTCGAGGTATGTGCTGTTCTGACTCAATAATACCTTAGATGTGTTTGTAACTGCTGCATTAATTACTAGAGCCTGCATTTTGAGCTATTATAAGTCTGTGCTGCTCTTCCTTAATTTCATAAATGATTTCTGTCCTGCATCTATGTTTTAATACAAGTCTGTGCTGCTCTAAACAATAATTGACATAGATGTTTTCTACTGTTTGTTCCTAATGAGCTGTAGTTTTAATCTGTGTTGCATTACTTATAGTTAATTGTCTAGAACTGTGCTGCATTACCTATGATTAACTGTTTGTACTGATACTTTCCC
The DNA here is from genome assembly GCF_019279795.1 of Protopterus annectens. Lineage (NCBI taxonomy): Eukaryota > Metazoa > Chordata > Ceratodontiformes > Protopteridae > Protopterus > Protopterus annectens. The sequence goes on from NC_056725.1 coordinate 322,627,176, forward strand.
TCCTGATTGCTCCATTCCACCTAACCCTCTCTCTAGATAACTCACTACTTCTGATGTGCTTCTTCCTTTTTCCCCTACCCCTCTTTTGCTGCTGTAGTTTTGTATTTAAGATTTACAACTGCTTATTTATTCCTTTTCATTACAGTGTATCCCTGCAGAATCACTACCACCCCAGTTGCCTCCCAGTCCTCTGCTTGGAATCCCTGGCTTCCTGCCCTTGAACAGACATCATAAAAGGACTCCTGCTGTTCTTCTATTATATCCTTGCCTCCCCAAGAGTTAATATCAAGTGTATGTACCCTATTGTAAACTAAACATTACAATACAAGTGCCCTCTTGTATACCAACCCGGTTAGCAATAGTTAGCAGCCTACCATGGTTTTAATCCTCCCTGTCTATCTTCCTGGCTTCTTCCCCATTTCCCCTGAGTGTCCAAGATCTACCTTTGTAATTACCTGGTCTGGCCACAAGGGGGCAACATTCCTGCTTCTTTCTATGCCTCAATGCATGCTTAGACTACTGTTAACCTAACTCTGCCCTGTTCCTAGCCTCAAATTTAACCAACACTCTATTAAACTATCTCTGCTCTGTATAGCATCTAGCTCTTGTGAACCTTCTGCTTCCTTCAACTCAAATACTGAGTGCCTTTACTGTAGTCTCCTTACCTCAGATCTGTTTGCTCCTTCACTGATACACTCTCCACTTTCTCCTCCTCCTTAGCTCTACTTGCTCCGTTCGCCCTATGGGCTCACTGTGCTACCTTACCCTGCCCCCAATTTCCAGCCACCCCCAGCACCTCTTCATTTATTCTACCCTTTCTCCACCCACTCACCCTAATAACCCAACACAAGCTCTTCCCACATTACTTCCCCTCCTCCACCTACTCTACCTAATTACTCAATAGAAGCTATTCCCTCATTACTACTCCTCCTATCTCCCTCCTACATAAACACATCGCACTCTCTAATCCCCCAACAATTAAAGTCCCCTCCTCTGTTTCATTTTAAACTAAGATAACCTTTATCTCTGTCTCTACCCCCTCTTTCTTATTACCTGTTTCGTCCCCATCAAATTATTTACATTAAACTTCCTTTGTCTCAATATGCTCCTCTTACTTCTCCACACGCTCCAGGCCTCTTGCTTCCTCCTTGTATTCCTAATTACCCTATGTTATGCCAGCTCATATTCCTCCAATACACCTCCTATCCCACCTTCATCTCAAACTGACACACTTACCATTCTTCTCCCTCATTCATGCACTCATTTCTATTCCATCTCCTCTTTGCTTATTAAGCCTCACCCCCTGCACCTATTCTATCCTACAATTATCACCACTACAGCTAAAATACTTACTCCTAAACTAATGTTAGTTCTACCCAAACTCATGCAATATAAACCCAAATGGCTAAAGGTTACTTCCTTCAATAACCTAATATTCAGTGGAGATATTCATCCTAACCCTTGCCCTAGTCCCCTTACTAATAACTCCTTCCCCCCTTCTCCCTCAACAATACCCTTACATTTTTCACATCCAACGCCCAAAGTCTCAGCAATAAAACTCACCAATTTCAAGCATGGCTAAGCCATAAGCAACCAGACATCTTAGCCATCTCAGAAACCTGGCTCAAACTCCATATCTCTGACTCTGAAATTCTACCTACAGGATTTCAGTCTCTCAGAACTGAATGACCAAATAAAAAAGGTGGTGGCACTGCCCTAATCTACTCTAATCTTCTTCCCTTAATTCCCTTCCAAATTCCAATCCTGAACTAACAGTTGGTCTACTAAAAATGAATAGACACAAGAATATCTTCATCATTGCCCCATATATATATATATATATATATATATATATATATATATATATATATATCTCCTGGCAACAACATCTCTACCCTTGAAAATATTTTCTTATGGCCCTCATCTGAAATTAATTATGAAACTTACATACTAGGGGATGTAAATCTCGACTGGAATAAGATCAGTAGTCCCTCTTCCTCCTTATCCATTAACCTCTATAACTTTACTCAAGTAATTCTGTCCACCACCTCACCCAGCAAAACAAATCCCCACAGGATCCATTATAGACTGGATCCTAGTCACCCATCCAAATAAAATAACCTACTCTGGCACCATTCCTGACACCATTAGTGACCACCTTCCAGCCTTCATTCATCATTCAACAAGCTCTGCCCCACATCAGCATCAATACATTCTCACTGGCAACCTTAGCAACTTCAACCCCTCAACTTTCTCAAGTATTCTCAAGCAAATGAACTGACAAATCCTAAACACCCTTCCTCTAGATAAAGCTATAGGCCACTTCAACTCTATCTTCCTTGACACTCTAAACTCCCTAGCCCCACTAAGAAACAAAAGGATAAAAACAAATACTGCTCCATGGCTATCCAAAGAAACCAAACAAATTATGCTTTAAACGGACAAATCCTGGAAGCTTTACCATAACAACAAACTGCCCCAAACCCTGCATGAATACAAGCAACTCCGTAACCAAGCAAAATAACGAATCACTAAGGACAAAAAATCCTACTATATTAAGATCCAGTCCAATAATAACAATAACCCCAAACAATTCTGGAAATCCATATACTCCCTTCTCAACTCCAGCTCCAAAAATAACTCCTGTCCTGACCCAAGTATATCTGACCTTGAATTAGGCTCCATATTTAATTGATTTTTTATTGAAACTATTTCTATCCTGACTTTCCCTAACAATAATCCAGCTGTCCACCATTCCTCTTCACCTAACATCCCTGTGTTTGAGCTTAAACCGGTCTCTACCAATCTCATAAAAAGACTCCTATCCAAACTTAAACATTACTCCAAGGCTCCTGATAATATTCCCTCCTCCTTCCTAAAATGTGCAGCTGATGGTATAGCACTCCCAATCAGCATCTTAATCAACAGATCTATAAAGGAATCCTATGTACCCAAACTATGGTGTTCAGCCTACATTCTTCCTCTCCACAAAGGAGGCAAAAACACCGACATCTCAAACTTCCGCCCCATTACTCTGCTCTCACCAATCTCCAAAATCTTAGAAAAATGTATCCACCTACAACTTATGCCTTTCCTAACCCAAAACCAACTCCTTACATCTACTCAGCATGGCTTCCACCCAGGCAATAGCACTATAACTGCTTTACTCTCCTTCTTAGAAACTGTTAACCAAGCCCGAGATTCAGGACACTTAGTTAACACAGTTCTTCTTGAACTTTCTAAAGCTTTCAATACTGTTTCCCATAAACACCTTATCTATCATATCTCAAACCTACATCTCTCACCAAATACTGTTTCCTGGTTTTCTAGCTACCTGTCAGACAGATCTCAGGCAATCAAATGGAAGAACACCACCTACTCCTTTCTACCTACCCCAACTAGTATCCCTCAAGGGTCCATCCTCGGGCCTATGCTTTTTAACATCTTTATCAATAACTTTCACTCTGCTATTCCTGATGCCAAAATTATTCAGTATGCAAATGACACTACGTTAGTCTGCTCTGCCTCAAACCTCCCTCAGCTACTGACTAAAACCCAAACTGTTTTTTAAACTACTGAAATTGGATGCGACAAAACCACCTCTCACTAAATGCAAATAAATTTAAAATTCTACTATTCTCTCCCTCTAAGACTTTCTCTTATGACAAAAATTCATTCAAAGTCCTTAGCCAAACCAACTCTCCCATGGAAGTGGTTCCCTTCCCAAAACTTCTTGGCATTACTATTGATGAACACCTCAAGTTTGATATCCATATTCAACAAAATATAAAGAAAACCCACCAAAAGTTAGGTATGCTTTATAGGGACAACCTCTTTCTCTCCAACTCTACTAGACATACTTTGGCTACTATTTACCTCCTCCCATCCCTGTTATATGGAGCCCCTCTTCTAACTAACCTGACCTCAACCATCACATCCAAACTAGAAAACTGCTATAATAAGATCTCTAAATTTGCCACGAGATCCAAAAAATCCACCCATCACTGCCATACCCTTCATTCTCTGAACTGGCTAGAACTCTCTAATTACCTAGACAACCTCCAACTTACCACAGCACACAGACTTGTATTTCACCCAAATAAATGTGCAGCTCTAACAAACAGCCTTCCTCCCTACACCCCTAATAGACCTCTCAGATCTGAACATCAAAACCAAATTACTATCCACAAACCTAAATGACCTGCTGGCCAACTTCTCCTCTCTTTCTCAATAGGCAAATGTAATTCTCTCCCTTCCACACTAAGGGCAATATCTATATCAGAAAACTTCAAAACCCAGCTTTTCACTCACATGTCCTCCAAACAGAAATGCACCTGCTTTCACCCTATCTAATTCTATTTAACAAATGCCCTGAGGAAGTTTTTCTCCTAGGCTTCTAATCTCTCTAATACCCCAATAACTATTTCCTTGAGTTGACTCAAGCTCTCTGCAATTGCTACTCAAAACATGATTTCAACTTTGTAAATATTGTAAATAGCTTCTTACTTCAAATGAATGCATTTAAAGTGTTTCCTTACCTTAAATTGTTGTATGTATAATGTTTTTACACTTCAGTTGTAATGAAGGTATATTTCAAATTAATCTCTACAGTACAACCATCAGATATATCAAAATGATCTTTGTTGATCAAGCCTGATACTGAATGTACATATCTGTAAACTGTACTTTATTCTGTAACTTCCTTACTTTTGTAACCTTACTGTTTTATGCTTTATGGAGCTTTTCTCCCCAGGCCTCCACTGAAAATGGGCACACTTGGGCCCAAGTGGACTACCAAATTGAAATAAATATATATATATATATATATATATATATATATATATATATATATATATATATATATACCAGTAGATAAAAAGCTTGTCTGCGTTCTTTTTCACATTAGCTGTAGCTGTGAACTTTGCAAAACTCTAAACAACAGAAAATATGGCTGATAATTCATCAAAACACATACTGTTTGGCAAATAAATGTATTTTCTTTTATCTAAATGGAAGAAATAAAATGTCATTATTAAACTGTCTTATTTTATGTACCGTTTGTGCTGGAAAGGAATAATATAGTCATTTATTTTGTAAGTGTCCTTCTATGTTTGATAACATGTCACTTGAATAATGTTAAGATTATTATTTAAAAAGAAAGATGCAGAATAAAACAGACCTAAAATGGATGAAAATATGCCTATAAAAGGACCTGATGATTTATTTATATTCTTTTAGACATTTACATCAGGATAGTGAATTAGGAAAGCAGTAGCGGAAGGATAAGGCATTAACTCAAAGACAAAACTGCTTTGATAACGTGGATACTAGTACTAAGAAGCAGGAACATCCACGGATATGAGCACTTTAAATTAAATCTATGTTAAGGAAACACAAACACTTAAATACTGTTCTTCTGACAATGATGATATGATTCTGAGAGCGCAGATTACAAGGTTGCTGTCAGCAATTGCCTGGGAAGTTCTGGTATCACACTTATTAAGCAGTATACAGTACCTTAATATACAGTATAACATTCAGGCACTGGTATTGGTTACACCTGTCCTGAATTCAGCAGTAAAGGCATTAGGGTAGACTCCAATTCACAGGCTCAACAAAAGGACAACATAGTATCTTCTAGTTGTGAGCTCAGACAATAAAAGTGACAAAAAGACAATTCCATGATGGCTAGGAGAATGGAATTAAGGTAACCAACAGCCACCCCTTTTTCCCCATGTTCTACATGGGGCTGGGGTGTCATGACAATTGTCACCATCTCAGTCTATTTAATGCCACTCCTCTGTCTTCTTTGGCACTTATGCCTGACTGTCTCAAGTGTTTATTCATACAATCCATCCACCTGTTTCCCAGATGCCCTCATTTCCTCTTGCCTTCATAGATCCACAGGTTCATAGAGGGTTACAGCCTAGCTAACAGCCCTAGATCTCTTGCAAGTCTAGCAATATTTATCCAGAGTTGCCCCAATTGTCAGTGGGTAGATTAGTTATGCTTGCAGAGGTAAGGGTCTATGGTAGTTAATACTGACTTCCTCTGTCCATGAGAGACATGGGTGCTACCCCAGGAGCAAATTTGCAGTCACCAGTTCATTGATCTATGTTGCATTTGAAGATGATCAGGGAAGAGATCTGTTTCACATGAATTGCACACTTGTTCCAGAGAAGTTTCAGTCTCTCTAGCATGGCCTGTTCATGTCAGAGACTAGGTTAACATCCCTGGAACGAGTGACCCTTGTGCAGTTTGATTTACAAATGTGTAGCATTTACATCAGGGCTGGATCAAAGACTGCTCTATAAGCCAGGCACAGATCATCCCTTTGCACCCTGTAGTATCAGAATACAGTAACAGGGCTTTTGGTCTTTCTGCTTCAGACTTGTTTAGTTGATCCTGTAATTTCTTGGTGAGAAACCTCTGTGGTCTCTCCAATTGTTGCAGGTGTCTGATGAGGTACATGCAAAAGGAAGCATTGTACGCAATAGTGGTCTAATGATGGCAAAGTATAATGTAATTTTAACATTCTTGGATCTAGATATGATGCCTTTACTTACAATATGTGCCACATAGACGGATTTCCATACTGTTATGGAAACATGATGGTCAAAGTTCAGGTTGCTATCAACCTGAGTACCCATATATGTAATACTGGGTCTACCCTTAAGGGGCTGCTGTCTATAATGTTAGCTTTCCTGAAGGGAATAATAATGTATTTTTGCATTTAGTTTTAATCTGTGTCTTTGTCACCAATCTGCATTAACCCTGCCTACAGTATATTAACATCACTGGAGGACTCAGTGGTTGCTCCCAATTTGCAATCATCAGCAAATGTTGTCAGCCACAGGCCATCCAAGTTTGTCTAAATTTCTGAGAAATAAATTCTGAACTGTAAGAGGCCCAGTACAGAACCCTGTGACATACCAATGGTGACTGGTCTTTTGCTAGAGGTGAAGTCACCCACTTTGACAGTATCTGTACTATTGGAGAAACAGTTGGCTACCCATCTGGTAATACAGGAGTTAATTCCCAGTTGGGAGAGTTTATCTATAATAGCTAAGAGGGCTGGGGGGGGGGGGGTTGTGTCAAATGCCTTGGCTAGCTCAAAATAGGTGGTATGCACTATCTTTCCATTGTCCAAGGTCTGGTTTACTTTTTTCCCCCATCCAAGGCCTTGGTGACTTTCTTGAAAAAGTCAACCATGTTTAACAAGCATGATCTACCTTTCAATGAATTCCAACTGGGTTGGGTCCAGAGTTTGGAGATTACCTATTTCCTTGTTAATAAGGCCCATAATGATTCTTTCTATGGCCACGCATATGAGTCTAGTCAAGCTTATGGACCTATAATTCCCAGGGTCAGTTGATGGTCCTCTCTTTGTGCAGAGGGATTACTGTTGCTGTCATCAAGTCAGCTGGAACATAGCCAGTTCTCAGGCTGTGGTTAAACAGGGATCTAAGTGGGTTTGCTATGTCATGTTTTAAGTTGTTTAAAAGACAACCTGGGATGTTGTCTGCTTCTATTCATGCTGTGTTTTTTGCCCTTGAAGAATGCAGAGATGCCTGCTCTCTTGAGATAATAGGCTGAGGAATGGTGGCAGATATATTTTGGGAGATGACTGGATGGGTCAGGGTGAAATTTACTCCAAGTCTGTCAGCTAGCAGGTTGGTTATTATGTTCAGTTGAGTATGAGTGATGCCATCCACAACCAGTTCAGCACATAGTTGAGTATTCTCTTTTAGATTTTGGATGTAGTTAAAGAATGCCTTGTGATTATCCTTAGCCAGGAAGGCTACTTTTACTTCGTAATTTGCTTTGGGGGACTTGGCAAGATCTCTAATTTATTTGTTTAAGTTGCAAGTAAATTTGTTCCTCTGCTGAGCCAGTTCCCTATTGTTTTTGAACATTAGTTTCTTTATTTTGTTGTATAGTATGTTTATACTAGTGGTCCATCAGTGTGGATTGGTTTTTTTTTTTTTTGGCAAGACTTGGTTTTAATACGGTGAGGTACAGCTGATTCTGTACAACTGCTTAAGTGGTTATACAGGGCATTGATGTATGATTTTGCATAGAAGTCCATATTATCTGCATTTCAGGGGCTTTGAAACTGTCTGTACCATCTCCTAGTAGAAAGTAATTTGTCTTTGAAAAATTCTTAAGCTTGTTTGAGCTTGATGGGGTATTTAGTCTTATAATTATATTGAATGAGAATGATTTATGGTATGATCTTACCTGGGAGGACATTGCCTATTTGTCCCAAGTCTTCATCACTAGATTATCTTCTGCTTTTCTACACACGTGAGAGAACCACCATAACCTGTTCTCTTTCACCTTTTCTGCAAATGGAGTTACTTCGGCTCTTCTTTCCTCATTTCTTCATCTGACCCACAGTGTGCATCCAACCACCCTTCTCTGACACTTCATCTCCATCAACTCTAGCTTCGACAATGGCTCTGCTTTACTGCCCAGGTTTCTCTACCATAAGGTAGTACTGGTCGCATCACTGTTTTATACACATTGCTTTCAGATTCTTTGTCATTCTCCTGTCTTGCACTACTCATGATACTCTGTGGCAGCTGGCTGCAGCCCCTCTGTTTCTGTCTTTGACCTCCTCATTCATACTTCTTTCTCCACAACCACACTTCCCAGATAATTGAAGCTGTACATCTGTTACTCTATTCTTCCTTCTATCTCAGTTCTCATCTTGTTCTGGTTTCCCCCATTTGCTGCATCACAACTGTCTTACTGTACTCAGGTTCATCCCCATGTGTTTTCAGTTTTGCATTCCATTCCCCTACTCTTTCCTGAAGTTCCTGTTCAGAGTCTGCCTGTAATGCCACATCTTCTGTGTACAGTACCTTTGTTGATTTGCCCCCTCAAACCTCTTAGTTAATGTAGTCTACCACCAGTATGAACAGTGGTGGGCTCAGAGCTGAACTCTGATGCAACTGCACTCCCACTTATAACCCCTCAGTGAGACGGATCATAGGATCATCGGAGGTTACTAGGCTAATGGCGCTGGGGCCATTACAAGCCTACCCAAGAGTTTATCCCCAGAAAGAAACCTCAGTCAGCACCTGTTGCCCCTGTCAATGAGGAGCACAGGTGGAACCCCAGGGACAATTTTGTGGTTACCCATCCGCTCATCAAGGTTGCGCTTGAAGAGGGTCAGTGAGGTGCTCTGTTTGACATGTATGGGGAGTCTATTCCAGAGACGGGGCAGCCTCTGGGAGACAAACCTGTCTCTCCAGCAGGTTTTGTTGATGTTGCATATTAGATTCAGGCCTTTTGAGTGGGTAGTGCATGAGGAGTTAGACATATGGATATGGAGCATCTCTAGTAGGGCAGGGTCTGAGATTGCCTTGTAGGTGTGACACAGACCACCCTTCAGTAATCTGTACAATACCAACTAGAGAGATAGTGATTTGAACCTGTCTGCTCTGTTGGCAGCGATTTGAACCTGTCTGCTCTGTTGGCCCTTGAGTCATTGGGTCCTGGTACATAGCCTGCACTAACTCTACCAGTGTTTTTGGGACTTCAGACAACAGTGAGACTGCTCAAATCAGCATTTTTGGGACATGCAATATGCTTTCTCCAAGTCAAGGATTGTCCATTTAGAGTCCTTCCTCATCTCTTGCTTTTTCTCAACTATCTGTCTCATTGCAAACATCAGATCAGTCTTGCTGCATCCTGCTCTAAATTTGAACTGTTTGTCTCCCATCTTACTTTCTATTCTCTGTGTACTCATTAATCAATTACCCACTCCAGAACTTTCATGCAGTGTGACAGGAGTTTGATGCATCTGTACTGCCCACAGCTGTGAACATCTGCTTTATTCTTGAACACTAGTATGGTTATTCTCTAACCATCTGGGATACGCCTTTCACTCCATACTGCTGTGAGTACCCTGGAGAGACATTTCTCCCCTGTCTCACCAATCATCTTTATCATAACAGCTATGACCTCATCTGACCCTGCTGCTTTCCCTGACTTCAATTTTTTAGAGCTGTTCTTACGTATCCTATGGAGGACTTCACCTCTTCTTTCATCTTAGGCTATGTCTGAGATGGTGCAGCTTCTACGAGGTTTATAGAGAGAGAACAGAATCTTGTCAACAGCAGTATGACTCTTATGCATCATGTTATTATTGTTAGCTGCAAATTCCAAAGACATGCACGTTGTCCAACTGGCAATGAAACGCTGGGTATAAAAACTAATGAAAAATCACTATAATGTCTCCACAAATCAATGAATAAAACTTCACGGTAAAAACTCTTTTATTCGAACAAAACGTAGTGAGCGCTTTCGCCAACAGGCTTCATCAGACTATCAAATAACACAATTTTACATGTATTTAAATAGTATCTCTTAAGATCCCATTGGTCGCCTACAATGCCTGGTGACCTGTATGATAATTTTAAAGTGCTCATTGCTAAAAAACTTTTATTTACATGACATAATAATATAAAAAACAAATATATATGCTTTATAGACACTGATGCGTTTCCTTATCTAATTGAAACATATTGTTTCAAATCAATATCTATGCCATCATAGATATGAATGATCAAAGAAACACTAACTACATAGAGTCCTACCTTAACGTAAGGCATACTACATCAAGTATCATATTTAACAGCAAACATGTGTAATATGAGATGTGTATTAATGAACGCTTACTCATTTCATAACTAAAACATTCAAATTCTATATAGACATGGGATTAAAACTTAACGTCCCATTCAAAAAGCATTATATACATGTTAATAAAACATGAATCCATTCCTTCTTGTTCGGAATGGAACAAATAACAGACAGCATTACATAAACGGTACATAGGACTAATTGATATGTATAGTCGCTGGGATAATTAACAAAAGACCCCTATCTGTCTAACCCTTAAAAAATTGTGTACCATGTAAATATGGGACAACTGACAAATTGAATTGTCTTTCTTACATCCAAAATCATATAAAAACTCATTTTATAAAAATATATAATATAAAAATGGTACAAAAATCCTCCTCCAAATAAAACTATAACAGTTTTCCCTATACCCATTCAAATATATGTCTAATATAAAATAAAATAAAATGGGGGTGAGACTTACTTATCCTAAAAAGACTGCTCATGTATGCTTCTCGTGCTAAAATAAGGAGATGTGTATGACCTACTATAAGCAATATTTCAAAGAGAAATTGTATGTGACCTACATCAAATAGCAAGGGAAAAGGATAGGGGATCAGAGGACTACAAGTAAAGTATCATGTGTATACCAAGGGACAAAAAATATATTCATCAGGGTTTGCAAATCCTTCTATTTTTTAAAAAAGGTTTAATTTGTACTTTATCATTAAACCTTTTTTAAAAAATAGAAGGATTTTCAAACCCTGATGAATACATTTTTTGTCCCTTGGTATACACATGATACTTTACTTGTAGTCCTCTGATCCCCTATCCTTTTCCCTTCCCTTGCTATTTGATGTAGGTCACATACAATTTCTCTTTGAAATATTGCTTATAGTAGGTCATACACATCTCCTTATTTTAGCACAAGAAGCATACATGAGCAGTCTTTGTAGGATAAGTAAGTCTCACCCCCATTTTATTTTATTTTATATTAGACATATATTTGAATGGGTATAGGGAAAACTGTTATAGTTTTATTTGGAGGAGGATTTTTGTACCATTTTTATATTATATATATTTTTATAAAATGAGTTTTTATATGATTTTGGATGTAAGAAAGACAATTCAATTTGTCAGTTGTCCCATATTTACATGGTACACAATTTTTTAAGGGGGTTAGGGGACAGATAGGGGTCTTTTGTTAATTATCCCAGCGACTATACATATCAATTAGTCCTATGTACCGTTTATGTAATGCTGTCTGTTATTTGTTCCATTCCGAACAAGAAGGAATGGATTCATGTTTTATTAACATGTATATAATGCTTTTTGAATGGGACGTTTAGTTTTAATCCCATGTCTATATAGAATTTGAATGTTTTAGTTATGAAATGAGTAAGCGTTCATTATTGCACATCTCATATTACACATGATTGCTGTTAAATATGATACTTGATGTAGTATGCCTTACGTTAAGGTAGGACTCTATGTAGTTAGTGTTTCTTTTGATCGCATTCATATCTATGATGGCATAGATATTGATTTGAAACAATATGTTTCAATTAGATAAGGAAACGCATCAGTGTCTATTAAAGCATACATATTTGTATTTTTATATTATTATGTCATGTAAATAAAAAGTTTTTTAGCAATGAGCACTTTTAAAATCATCATACATGTCACCAGGTATTGTAGGTGACCAATGGGATCTTAAGAGATACTATTTAAATACATGTAAAATTGTGTTATTTGATAGTCTGATGAAGCCTGTTGGCGAAAGCGCTCACTACGTTTTGTTCGAATAAAAGAGTTTTTACCGTGAAGTTTTATTCATTGATTTGTGGAGACATTATAGTGATTTTTCATTAGTTTTTATACCCAGCATTTCATTGCCAGTTGGACAACGTGCATGTCTTTGGAATTTTCAGTTTATTACGTTTCTTGCACGCTGTTCTTTGCCTCCGTTTGTTGCCTGATCCGCTTTGGATTTGTTACATGTTATTATTGTTAGTATTATTATTAAATTGTGATATGCACATTTTAGTGGTCACTTCCATAAAAATGCCAGCAGTTTAACATAATGACAAGATTGCATATTGGAAGTCTGAGTAAACATCACAAACATTCTAGCTTTTTTGTGTATGCATGTATGCATGCATTTATGTATGTATGTAATTATTATTATTATTATTATTATTATTATTATTATTATTATTATTATTATTATTATTAACTACTATATGGCTTTCTAATGCAGTGGGATTTCTGAGCCTTATGAGAAATAATTTTTGTTTGTAGGTGTCAAGCAAATGCATTTTTACCAGTGGTCAACCTGTCCTTCGATGGCCCCATTTAAAAAAAAAAAGATGCATATTTAAAATACATAAAAGCTGAAACGACAGGAAGGCAGAACGGCAGACATAAATGAAAAGGGGGCACAAGCCACCTAGATGAATTACAAATAATATCTGCACTTAAAATATAGCCATAATCTGCATCTCTCTTCCCCCCTTCATTACTTCATGAGACTTTTGTTACATATATGTGTGTGTGTATATATATATATATATATATATATATATATATATATATATATATATATATGGGTCTACTTGAAAAGATTGAAAATGCACATTACCGAATTTGACAAGACCAAGATGACATTGCCAAAACCTCACAAGAATGAACACTCGAAACACTGTTACGGAAGTCTGGAAAAGTCACTACTTGTCCAACATCACCAAAAACACAGACCAAAGCAAATTAGACCCACTAATGTGGGGGGCTTTGCCCCCCCCCAACTCCCCCAACTAAATATACCAACTCTGAGATCACACTACAGTGGCAAAAGGGCAAAGGTCACCATGGTGGCCAAGTGGTTTTTTTCCAACAGTAAAATTCCAGTGTTCTTGGCGGAGCCAAGATGGCCAACTGAGAGCAGTGAATTTTGAAAGCTCCATAAACTAGTATAATAATATAGGAAAATGTTATTATTTTCAAGTTTAAAATATCAGAAATCTATAGATAAACTACTAAGCTACATAAATATCAATTTTGGTGGAGATATACAAAAATGTTCCTGTCAAGTAACTTGGAGATATATTGAATCACTAAATATGAACAACTCAAGGAATTCCCATCCAGATGGTGCTTTGAAAAAAGAACTGAATTGATGACATCTACCTTACAGGAACTATCTTTGAAGATGGGTGGCTTTAAAAATAACTTAGAAAACCTCAAATTACATTCTCAAAACCAGACTGATACTCTTAAGAAACTATTACAGCAACACCATACAAAAATAACAAATATAGAGACTTCTCTAAATGACATTGAAGGGAGGCTCAAAGAGGAAGAATTCCAAAAAGAATTTCTGCTTAAACAGAAAACAAGGCTGCTTAACAAAATAGATGACTTAGAAAACAGGGAAAGGAGAAACAACTTAAGGATCTTTGGTCTGCCTGAAAACACTGAAGTAGAAGACATTATTTCATTCTTAACAACCTGGATTCCTGAATTTTTAGACTTGTAAGAGGGACTTTCATTTGGAATTGAAAGGGCGCATAGAGCACTGAGGAAACCTGCTTCTAACTCAACAGATACTCCACCTAGATCCATAGTTATAAAATGTCTTTCATTTCTGGACAAGGAACTAATATTAAAATCTGGTTGGAGAAAATCACCCTTAAAATACAGTCAAAGCCTGATAAGGTTTGACAATGATTATTCTTCCAGAATACTAGAACAAAGGAAAAAAATCTGGCCAATAATAAAACGGTTGAAACAAAACATTAAAGCACAGCTGGCCTTTCCAGCCAAGATAAAAATATTCTTTGCCAATGAGATGAGAACCTTTAATGACTTAGAAGAAACTACTATAGTCAACAAAAACAACAGCATAGTGTCTATACCAGAAGAAATGGAATGGATGGTCCCTACTCTTTAAAGAATAAAAGAAACAAATCCATGGACTGATGCTAGAAAAAAAGAAACAAAAAACTGATTCCAAGATAGCTGTCCCAAAAAAAACAACTCTGACAACTACGTCTATCAAAGTATCAACTGACATGGTACATCATTTGTCATCTGTTTTTATTTAAAACAACTGAGAAACAGTAGTGATTTATTCAGAATGTTCAGAGTCCAGTAATTCTTCACAAAGGTAGGTCAAGATAGGTTACTATTTACATTAGATATAATCCAAACAAACAACATATAATATAAACATAGAAGTTTCTATTCAACTCAGTGAATACTTGTCTTGTTCATTTTTCATTGTTTTTACTTATAATAATTTAAATAATTAATTAACTAATTCAACAAGGTACCATTCATCAGAGTTCAGACTCAAATGTAACAAATTAACATCATATATAATAGCAGTAACAGTAGAGAGTCATGGAAACTAATGCCTTCTTCAGTTAAAGTATGGTTTAGAAATGTTATGTATATCCTGGTTGGATAATAGTAGCAAGCTCCTAGTACAAATGTCATTATTATTCTGTCTAAACATAGTTAATATCAATTATGGCAGGTATCATAGCTTCAAGTGATGTTTGATTAAGCCTGACATGGTGTATGTGGAAGCAGCTGTGTCTGGCAGCTGTTGTATGTTGCTGTTTTCATCTCCTGGAAGCTATGGGTTGTGGCTTGTGATTGAGGTTTACTGATGCTTGTGTATTAGTAAGGGACGTTTGGTGTTTTAGCCTGGATCTAGGGGAAGGGGGTGGATAAAACTGTGATTTGGGATATTTTGGAAGATAATAGTTTGTTTATACATCTGCTGAGTGAGAGGTGGGAAGGCTGGAAGAATGTGTAATCTCTTGTTGTGGCGGCTTGTTGGGAGGCTTCTCTCTTTTTTTTTTTTTTTTTGTTTGTTTGTATTTTTTTTATCTGTTTCCTCTCCATTATTTTCCTGGCTGCTGCCTCACTGAAAGGGAGGAAATTTAGACTTGAAGTTGCCATGAAATGAAGCTTTGCTTCAGGTGCATCACCAGCCTCTGGTATGCAGTACACAGACACACTAACAGAAACAGACGCTCTCAAGTTTACTATGAGTGACAATAATGCTTAACGGTTCTGAGGAGCCTCAGAGATTATTCACGGCAATGTTTTTTGTTTAAAAAAATAAATATATATATATATATATATATATATATATATATATATATATATATATAAAACAAGGGCTGTTTTAAACCACATGTACACATATTGATGGTCTCCCAACAATTTGCTTAGCTCATTAAGTTGATTCTTGATAAAAAATTTAAAAAAAGCGCAATTTTATATTTAAAATATATTTTAGTCCAAATACATTAAGGACTTACATAAAAGTGGAATTCTGAGTTATCGGAAAAGGCTAAGAGTACTTGGTCTTGTGCAGTACCCTTTGTAGTGGTCTTGGAGGTGTTTGCTTGGATGCGTTGTACATATGGGGATAGCTGATTCTAGGGGAGTTTGAGGTTGCCAGGAAGTGCTAGAGAGTCATCAGATTTCCTTTGTAGAAATATCTGTGGGAATGGACGGTGTGTTGAGTGGTTCACTGGCAGAAAGGCTACTGCATGGGACAGGTTGGTAAAATGGAACAGGACAAATATTGGTTTGGATATTTTAAGAACAGCCTGGAAGCACACCACGTGAAGTAGTGAATGGTATTCTGGCAAAACTGTATGGGTATTGTTGTCCATGCTTGAAGTACTGATGTGTGTGTATGTAAGGATGGAAATATAACAAATAAGAAACTAGAAGGGTCTCATAATTTAAAGTCCATGGACTGTGTAAACATGCTTGGAAGGAGCTAATAATAAGAATAAGCATTACAGCTTGTGGTCTCTCAAATGACTAAGCAACAGCCAAAAAAAACACACACACACACACACACACACACACACACACACACACACACACACACACACACACACACACACACACACACACACTAGTTATTTAATGTATGATTTTAGTAACTCTAGATATAAAATATATAATCTTCGTAAAAGATGAAGCAATCTACTGAATTTAGATATTAAAGACAGGATTTAATAATATGGGCATGTATATAATAACACTACTGTCCTAACTTGTCATAAATGACATACACTAAACTGAACATCAAGGGGAAGCATGATGATTTTCTTATATAAGTAAGTATGCATAACAAGTCATGTAATTCCTTTAACTTGAAGTGTAGTTTTTGTAACCCATCTTGATCATATGTAATACTTAAGCGGTTACCAAGGTAACTAATGTTAATACATGACATCAAACTGACAAAGTTGTTCAAGAGAAACAATAGAAGCCTGATCTTGAAATGTCACAGAATGTAACAATCATATTCCGAACAAATAGTATTAAATTGATAATATACACTCAGTTTAATAACATTGGCTTGTGTATAGTAGCACTACTGTTTTAACTTGTCATAAATGACATACACTATATTGAACATCAACGGGAAGCATGATGATTTTCTCATATAAGTAAATGTGCATAACAAGTCATACAATTGCTTTAACTTGAATTGTGGTTCTGTAACCCATCTTGACCATACAGAATACTTAAGCTGTTACCAAGGTAACTAATGTTTTATACATGACATCAAAGTGACAACGTTGTTGAAGGGAAACAATAGAAGCCTGAACTAGGAATGTCATAGAATGTAACAATAACATTCTGAACAAATAGTATTAAATTGACAATAATCACTCAGTTTAACCTTTGCTGCTTATACACAATAGAATGTTGCCATTTAAATCTAAAAACTTTTAGTATATGACATATAATTGCAATTATGAACATGGAAAGGTAACTTGTAATCATTAATCACAAGTGAATTTTTTGTTTTTAACCTATAATTTCACTCATTTTATAAGAAATGACAGATACAAAAATCCTTATGTGTAGGAAATGGGGGAACAGGGATACACTGATAATTAAAATGCACTAACTTTCATCAATGTTCACATAAAACAAACTTGATGCTTTAAGTAAGTTAGCAACAAACAAAGTGATTACTTAAATGCTGGCAAGCAATGAAATATAACTTCCGATATATCCGGTAAAAAGCATTGTATTATAAACATTAGGTATAAATATTATTACCATCTATTTATACTAAGTAATACATTTTGAAAGACTTCATTAATAAGGGTGAATATGTTAAACAACTGTGTGCTATAAACTTTTACTGAGGTTTGCTATATGATATGTCCTGCTTTACTATGACTGAATTGCTTGTCATCCATCTTTCATGTAGATATTAATTGTTTATACAGTAAGTAGACATTTATATTGTATTCAATTTCTGTCTAATCTACCATAGTACTATATCTGTTCAAAATAATATAAATATTGCTTATTCCTATTACAAATATTCTCCATATGATAATTCAGTTTATGGAGCTCAGATGTTCTGGCTTGTCAAGGTATGAGTGATAATCTAATGGACTTAGGTTTATCCATCAGGTTAAAAATGATTTTCATTCCATGGCTAGTGCGATCTTAGTTTTGTTAACATTTATTCATTTAAATTTGTTATATGCCTGACCAAAACTTTACTTCATTGGTAAACACTCAAAGCATAAAACTGATAATTTCCTTTAAAAGCTCAAACATATACTTTATAGTTATCAGAGGAAAATGTTTAATAGTCACAATAAAACAAAAAATACATAGTCTAAATAACCTAAGATGTATTTAACTGTATTATCTTTAAATACCAATGGCTTAAACAATCCTAGCAAGAGATGAAATCTACTGAAATATTTAAAATTGAACAAAGCACAAATTGTCTTCCTTCAAGAAACTCATTTCAAAACAAATGACAATTACAAATGGAATCCAAAGGAATCTATGATATTGGCACAATCCACTTATAAGAAAAGAGAAGAGGGGTAACAGTTTTATGTAAAATACATGTGATTAATCCAGAAATCATTTATAAATATGAATATAAAGAAGGACTTATGGCATTAGTAATAGTTAAATATAATAACAGAATATGGACCCTAGCCAATCTAAATGGGTTCCCAGGCATTGGAACAGGAACTGTTAAAAAAACACTTGGATTTTGTTTCCAATAACTATAAAGGCAACTTAATATTAGGAGGAAATTTTAACTGTATCTTTGATATTTCTGAAACTATATATAAAAGACCACTGCGTACATCTGCTGTATCAAAAGTTTTAAACAAGTGGGTAGAATCATTTCATCTTATAGATACTTTCAAATTTAAAGAATATAAATCTTTGTTGTTTTCCCATCAAGATCACAGATTTGGTACACAAACTAGAATAGATAAAATATTTGCTGCCCATGACATACCCTCTAAAATCATTAATTTCTCAATCACTCCCTGCCACTTTTCAGACCACAATTCATCGATACTAAAACTTCAAAATGGGTACAAACCA
This sequence comes from Protopterus annectens, assembly GCF_019279795.1. Lineage (NCBI taxonomy): Eukaryota > Metazoa > Chordata > Ceratodontiformes > Protopteridae > Protopterus > Protopterus annectens. Next base: position 322,646,229 of record NC_056725.1, read on the forward strand.
TTAATCGTTTACTCCAGAATCCCAGCATATATAACTAAAATTAAAGAGTTCAAACCATGGTTATTATCTGAATTACAGTTCTTCTTAGATATTAATTACACCACAGAGATAAATAAAATAATGATATGGGACTCATTCAAAGTTTATATATATGATAAAACCCTAACTTGGTATAAAAAAAAAATCAGAGAATGGTATTTTGAATTATTAGATCTATAATCCAAACTTTTGTCAGTAAAAGCTGAAAAAAATCAAAATCATTTGGAGATGAAAAAGAAAGTAGAAGTATTAAACAATAAAGACAACATAATTCTAACACATAAAACTAGTTTAGCTTTAAAAAAAATAAAAAAATAATACATTGGCCACTCCTCCCAAATATCTGCATACTTTATACACAAGAATCAAAATACAATCAAAAGCTAATAATATTAAAAGTATCTTCTATGAAAAGAAAGGGAAAAGTGTCTCTGATATAGGTAAAGAATAATCCACGACCTTGAAGAAAGGAACCGGAACTCTGCTAAAGTCCACAAGGCTGTATTTTTATTTCTGAAGTATTCCAAAAGTCACAGATAAAATCACACAAGCGCTTTCGCTCAGGCAATCCTGAGCTTTATCAAGTGAAAACCCTTTTGGAATACTTTTGGAATACTTCAGAAATAAAAATACAGCCTTGTGGACTTTAGCAGAGTTCCGGTTCCTTTCTTCAAGGTCGTGGATTATTCTTTGCTTGTCTTTGGTTTTTTGTGCATTACTTCTCTGATATAGGTGACATTCTTGATGCCTATAGAAATCACTATATGGAATATTTCAAAAAAGAAAATATACATATCAATCAATTAAATCTAGATGAAAAATGTTCTAATATAAAAAAAATAACAGAAAAATTAAAACTAGATCTGCAAGTACCCATATCCTAGAAAGAAATTACAGATACAATATAAGAGGGTACAAATAATAAAGCTCCAGGTATAGCTGGCATAATTAAGGAAATATATAAATGTTTTCCTTCAAAAATACTATCCCTCTTCCATAAACCTCTATTAGAAATTCAGTCACAAGCTTTAATACCACCCTCTTGGAGATATTCCTTAATCGCACTAATTATAAAAGAAAATACATCCCCAAACCTCTGTACCTCATATAGACCTATATCATTATTAAAATATGAATATAAGATATTTCTGACAATATTAACTAACAGAATGAAAATACTATAATCCAAAACATTAAATAATGATCAAACTGGATTTATATATCATAGACACACACATGACAATATTAAAAGGATCATTTCTCTTATAGATTATGTTAATAAAGAAAATAAACACTCATAATTGGCTTAGATATAGAAAAGCCTTTGATTCCCTACATTGGGACTATTTATTCAAAATCATAATGCTATTTGAATTTCCTGCATCATTTTTTCATCTTCTAAAGAATATATATACAAATAATTTAACATATGCCAATTTAGGTTCTTTTACCTCTGAATCTATACATATAACAAAAGGCACTAAACAAGGATGTCCCATGTCACCAATTATATTTGCTCTGTCTATTGAAATATTAGCAGATTCAATTCATAACAATATAAAAATCAAAGGAATAAATGTTTATGAACAATAAAATTCTGAAGTAATGCTATTTGCTGATGACATATTACTAACATTAATACAAAAGAGACATTAGAAGAATTAGATATATTAATTGACAAATTTCACATGACTTCAGGACTCCATTTCAATAAATCAAAATCAAAATTTGTATTTTTAAATAAAAAAAGAACTGCAGACTAAGGGGGATCACATAATAGGGAAACAAGAATCTACCTTAAAATATGTAGGAATTGAGTTATGCAAGGATAATAATGAATTAGTCTCAATAAACTACAATAATATCATCAATACAATTAAAATCTCTGTGGAAAAATGGAACAAAATAATATTAACATTTGAAGATAGACTACAGTTAATAAAAATGGTTTTACTGCCCAAGATCCTATATATAGCCTTGGCAATACAATTGTTACCAGAATGGAATATACTTAAAAAATAAATTCATGCCTAATAAAATGTTTATGGTTTCCCAAAAGAAACAAAATAGCTTTAATACATCATATCAGACCATGGAAACAGGAAGGATTAAACTTTCCTGATATAGAAACATATATAAAAACATCAATATCTAAAACAATCTCAGACTGGATAAGTCCAAATTACTCTGCAAATTTGAAATAATTACTAACTGCAATATCACTAAATGAATTTGATTTACAAAAAAAGTTTCAAATAAAAGATAAAAACAATTTGCCATGGAATATATTATGTATTAGTATCCAACATAACATAACTAAACCCACTAAAAATCATATGATTAATTATTACATTGACTCATTTATGCAAACTATTAATGCAAATATAGATTTAAAAATCTGGTTTGATCTTTTAACACCATTTATAGTCACAAAGAACTTTCCACATAAAATATATAGAGAAATCATTAATATATATATATATATATATATATATATATATATATATATATATATATATAGTTATGTATGTATATATATATATATATATATATATATATATATACATACATACATTTATTTATATACACTAATGGCTTTATTTGTGAAGACCATTGATTTTTTTCAACTTTTTGCTTTTTTGATCAGCTATATAGGCAGTCTTTTTAGACTCTTTAATATTAGTGATAGAGGCATTGATTATCATCATTGCATAGATAAAAGGAAACAATCTATATATAAATTCAGTGTATTCTTCATGTACTTTTAAGTGTAAGCAATCACATTTTACAGAGCAGTTGCAGTACTGAACATTGCATTATAAATATAAACTGCAGTTCATGAAAACATTTTCTTATTATTGCTTTTAAGGAACATGACCAAAAAGGAAAATGCACTATGTAATGGTGTCTCCCATTTACTGAGTAAGTTATTGCAGGTTTTGAAATCTATCATTATATATTTTTGTTGTCATGATATTTTGACTATGATTTCATATATTATCTCATTCACTCCAGTGTAGCTCTGGATATTTGTATTCTTAACTCTCAATGACTACATCCAGAGCTTTTTGAAAAAAGTCAAGTTGAGGCCTCATATTTCAAACAAATGTTAATATCTCTGAAGCTATAAGCATCCCCAATGCTTCTCACAAAAGGAACCATTCAATAAATCTTTAATTGCAGTATAACACACCACTTCACTGGGACTGACAGTATTTAACTAATATTCATACAATCAAAACAAAAATAGTAGAGCACTGTCAGTAGATTAAACAGTGAAGATGATTTAAGCCTTTGTCTACAATTTTCTAATTTTCAAACCATACTCTAAATTTTGTGCTGCTAACTATGGCTGCTAATTAATTATACTGCATGAGTTTATATTATATAATATGGATGCCCTAAGTTTATAAGACCATTTTTCAACTTGAAAAGGTAATTATCAATGGTAAGCAAGGAGCAAAACATTTAGATACCATTAAACTAGCCAGTCATACTATACATTCATGTAAATTGTTTAATGAAATAGCAAAATAAGAAAAAGAAAGTAAACTATTTTACAATGTAAAATTTTATTGAGCTACAAAATGGACTGCATTTCTAGCAATGCATGTATCAATAGTTATTTGTAAGTTTTGGGCTTTATCACAAAGCTGTGACTAGTATGATTTGAACCCAAATATTTCATGAATAATGGGACTCTTAATATTTTACAGAATGGCTGAGCCCTAAAAATAATGCACAGCTTAACAGAGTGACAGAAATGTTTGACAGCCTATTCAACCCATAGAAAGCATTCATTTCCTGTGCATTTCAATAAGTTGTTTTCTGAGATGGATAAACACAAAATTACATTTTTAAGTAAGGGTGGACCACAAAGAATTGTTTTACACATTTGTTAATTGGGGTAGCTTACTGGATACCAATGTAATTCTTCCAGGAAGCGACCCTTGAGAACGATCTGATTAAATGACCCACTCAAAGTTGCACAGTAAGCAAATGGAAGTGGAACGTGTTAGTTTGCTTTCTGCAACTCAGTGCTTCAAACCTTAATGTAAAATTCTAGCTCATATAATAAGCCATTACATCATTCTGAAAAATAAAAATCTCTTAAGATCAATGTTAAGCTTGGAGGTTGACCTGCTGATTCGATTGGCTTGAAGCTATTCTGACGTCAAAACTGGTTTGGTGGTATCAGTACAAAATACAGGCAAGGGAGAGCCTTGGGGTACTGCTGTGAGCATAGCAGCTTCCAGGTTCTAGAAAAAAAAAAAAAAACATTAAAATTCTAAAAACATAAGGTATGTTTCTGAGGGGGACAAACAGAAAGTGCAGCATGTGAAAACTGTACTGCGGTTCTTCAATTTTTTTTGCCAGTACTTGAGAGTGTTGGCTACTTGAGTTCCGGTTAACTAAGAGTTTACTGTATATACACACACACACACGCACAGACACACATAAATTCATATGTACGTGTGTGTGTGTGTGTGTGTGTGTGTGTGTGTGTGTGTGTGTGTGTGTGTGTGTGTGTGTGTATATGTGTGTCGCCTTAGTTGTACATCAACCTATACTGTTAATGCACAACTAAGGAAAGTTTTGTTGAGATTGTAGTATAGTGGGGATAAGGGAATATTCCCTTTTCCCCACTGTAGTGCGATCTTGGAGTGAGAATATTAAAGTAGGGGGGTGCAGGGGGGGCTTGCTCCCTGCATAACACTGTTTAGTGTGTTATTTTTCATTTTTTAGTTAGTTTTTATTTTTTTATTCCACGAAAGTGCATTTTCGATGGAATGCACTTTCGCAGAAGTGCGTTCGAGGAAGTGTGGTTCGACGAACCGTACTTTCGATTTAAAAACATAGATCCCTATATTTATCTCTCTCTTTATATATATATATATATATATATATATATATATATATATATATATATATATCTACACACACACACACACACACACATTTATGGTAGACCAGATTCCAAAAATCTTGCTCTCAGCCTGGACTCAGTGAGAGGAAGTCTTCTGTAATCAAGACCATAATTATCTTTTCAAGAGTGCTAGTTCCAAAGTCAATGGCTACAGGAGGCTTTGCTTACTGGCCAATAAAAAAATGTCTTTGTGAGGCTGTTTCTCTTTGTTGTGATATTCCAAGTTTTTTTTAATGTTTGGCTATTGAATCATTTTGTCATTTAACTGAAGTTAGAATATTCACAGTAATCCCCTGTAATGATACTAAGCTTGTTTGTGAAGATTTTCTCCTCTGTTCTCCACTCTGTAGGATATGTCAACTGAGCCAGTCTACCCCATTAACAAACATAAATAAATACCTTAATTAATTAGTAAATTAATGAATACTTAAATAAACACATAAATGAATAAACAAACAAACGAGCAAAACATATGCTGCATCATTATGATGTAATTCAAAGTCCTACTGCATTACTTGATGTTTTTCCTTCTTTCTTTTCAAATTGAATATAAACCTTTGGCACTCTGCAGGTAATTCTACAGTTTAAATGTTCAAAAGACTGACTAGCATGTGTGCATGCAGTAAGCAATTTTGTTATTTAGCGAGAATGCATTCACCATTCTATTTCTTATATCTTAGGGAAAGTACTGCATTTTCACCTAGAGTATGTTAACACAGTCATGTTTTAGAAAACATAATAGTTCTGCTATAAGCAGTGAACACCTGATTGCTACCATCAGTACCCCGATGAGAATCACAATAAAAGAAACAGCTGTAGATATATTTATTCCTTCAGCATATTCCTAAATGGCTGAGATGGCTTCTTAAACCTCTCAGAGTTAACGCACTGAGACGGTAAGAGCATAGACAACTGAAATGCTATCACAGTACAACACTGAAGTCTCCTTTTTATCATTTTACTAGTATGTGGCACTGAGGCTGTTTCACTAAGCTGAATTTCACTCACACAGAAATGACTGATTTATTAAGTAGGCTTACATGTATTCACTGCATCCCAACAGAGGGAAGAATTTCATGGCAAACATTATAGGTTCATAGGTTCATAGGTAGGTACTAGGCTATCTGCCCAAAGGCATTTAAAAGCCTAGCCAGAATGTGTTGGCTTTCGCCACCCCCTTAGATTAGTTCCCTGTGCCTTTGTCCAGCAGAGCCATTGAAGTGATCCCTGGGGTAAACTTTCTGTTTCCCATCTACTCGTCAAGGTTTCTTTTGAAGAGGGTTAGCGAGGAGCTCTGCCTAATGTAGATTGGAATCTTGTTCCAGAGCATGGCAGGTCTCTGGGACAGGAATCTATCCCTCCAGCATGTCCTATTTATTGTTGTGGTGAGGTTTAGATCCCTGGAGCATGTGGCTCGAGGGGATATGGTTTTCTTTAGGTGGAGCATGTCTATCAATTCTGGGTTGGACATGGCCTTGTGTGTCAGGTAGAGATCACCTCTGAGTAGGCAGTATGCAACTGAGTACAGCTGGAGTCTCTTCAGTCGAGCTGCATAGGGCATCTGCTTGAGGCCAGTGATCCTCTTGGTGAGGTACTTCTGTGGTCTTTCCAGTTGTTGCAAGTGTCTTGTAAGGTACAACCCAAATGGGGCATTGTAATCTATGATGGATCTGATGAGTGATTCATAGAGGGGCCCAATGACCTCTTTCGATCTGGATGCAAACCCTTTTGTGATTAGGTGGGCCACATAAAAGGATTTGCTAACCACTCTGGCAATGTGATTATCAAATGAGAGGTTACTATCTACTTGGGTCCCCAGATCCCTTATTACGTCTTCCGTATTTAGGGGGGCAACCACCTATGTGGTAGTTTGTGGATACTTAGTTTTTTCCAAAGGGGATGACTATGCACTTTTTGGCATTTAGCTTGAGGCCATGGTTTTGACACCAGGTATCTGTCTCAGTGAGACCCTTTTGCAGGATGTCTGTGTCAGCTGGAGAGTCAATTATAGCCTCTAGTTTGCAGTCGTATGTGAACTTGGTCAGCCATAGTCCTCCTGTGCTTGCCTGTACCTCTGAGAAGTATATGCTGAACAGGAGGGGTCCTAGGACTGAGCCCTGGGGAATGCCACTTGTAACTGGTTTAGAGTCAGACCTAGCTCATGCAACTCTTACCATGTGGGTTCTGTCTGTGAGCCAGTTGGCAACCCATCTCGTGGCGTAGGGGTTTATGTTCAAGCTGGTGAGCTTGTCTATAATACCTGAGTGGGGAATGGTGTCGAAGGCCTTTGCAAGGTCTAAGTAGGCTGTGTGGACCACCTTTCCCTAGTCTATAGCCTTGGTAACTGTATCAAAGAAGTCCACCAAGTTTAGGAGGCATGATCTGCCCTTAACAAAGCCGAACTGGGTAGGGTCCATGTTTGGAGGTTTCCAATGTCTCTGTTAATGAGATCCATGATGATGTGCTCCATAGCTTTGCAGACCTAGCTAGTCAGGCTTATAGGGTGATAGTTCCCGGCGTCTGTTGTGGCTCCACCTTTGTGGAGTGGAATAACCATTGCTGTGCGCCACTCTGTGGGCACGTAGCCTGTGGAGAGGCTGAGTTTAAACAGTGTGTTTAGGTGAGGGGTTAGTTCATCTTTGACTTCATGTAGGATGCAGCCTGGGACACCGTCCGGTCCCATTGATGCTGTTTTTGGCTTTAGAGAGGGCTGTTTTAACCTGAGTGTCTGTGATTTCAGGGGCACTACATTCTTCTGGTATAGCTATGGGCCCTTTTAGGGGTGAAAGGGGGGGGGTGAAGTTTGCACTGAACCTGTCTGCCAGGATGTTGGCAATATCGGTCAGTTCAGTGTATTTTGTGCTATTCTGCACTAACTCTGAGCAGATCTGAGAATTGCCACTTAGATTCTTGACATAGCTAAAGAATGTCTTGTGGTTATCTTTGGATTCCATGGCAATTTTTCTTTTGAAGCTAGCCTTGGATGATTTTATGAGGGGAACATAGTTTATTGCTGATATCAATCAGCGATGTCTTCCCTTCTTGGGATTTTACTCTTTTCTGTATAGTTTCCTCCTTCTATTGTATAGCTTGTTTAAGGCAGGGGTCCACCAGACTGGTTTCCTTTTCTTGGAGGAGTGAGTCTTGGTTTTGTTTGGGATAGCACGATCCATACATTCTTGTAGGTGCCCGTAGAGTGCATTAGTAAAGGATTTTGCAGCTTGGACAGCATTATCCTTTAGCATTGGGGCTTTGAAACTTCCCACCATGGTCTTAAATAATGTGAAGTTTGCTTTTGAAAAGTTTTTCACAGTGGTTTCTTTGACCGGGGGTGGTGGCAGAATGTGGATATCCAGAGTGATTAGTTTATGGTCAGATCTAACCAGCGAGGGGTTGACCTCCAGTGTGGAACACTGGTCGCCCATGTTGGTGTTGACCAAGTCCAATGTCTTGTCAGCTCTGGTGGGGGTGTTGACCAGTTAATCCAGGACATTTGAGTTTATAAATTCTAGGAAATGTTTGGCAAGGGAGTTTGTACTTGAGTAGTTCTCCCAGTTAATGTTTTGGTAATTGAAATCACCCAATATCAGGGTGTTTGGTAGGACCTTTATATTTCCCAGTGCTTCCAGGAATGCGGAGTGGGGGTCCTGGGACATGGTGGGTGATCTGTAGCAAGCTATAATTTGAATAGCAGTTTTGCCCATTGTTAGTTGCACGTGGATGATCTCTGAAGCATCATGCTGTGCCACTAACCTGGAGGTGTGGGTATCCTTGATGAATAAGTATACTTCCCCGCCTTTTGTATTTTGGTCTGGGTTTTGTGGCCGAAATGTATGGTATGAGTTGTAGCCTGGTAGTGCTGGAGTGCTCTCTGGAGCCTTAAACCAGGTTTCTGTTACTGCACATATATCAATTTTCTCCATACTGAGGAGTACCTCGAGTGCGTGCATTTTGAGGTTTAGACTTCTGGCATTGAGTAGCATTACCCTCAGTTTTTTGTTACTTGTGCTATTTATGGTGGTGGGTTTGTCTTTTGAGCCTTGCCTAAAAAAGGCACTATGGGGGGTGGCAAGAGCCTTGGCTAGTATTTGAAAGCCTAAGGGTGACAGGTGCAAGACATCTCTAGAAAAGCAGCGTGGCTTGTCGAGCATGTCATCCCAGGCTGACAGACACTGGATCTCCTTTGAATGACACCAGAAGTTTAGCCAATTGTTGAAATTGATAATTTTTTCTCTGTACTGTGGTATCATTCTTGGTGAGGGCAGGATGCTACTCAGGGTCAGGGTCATATCGGCCTGGGCTACTTGATCAGAGAACTCCTCTATGTCTCTTTTCATGTAGTCCAGGGAGGTACGGCTCAGGTCATTCAGACCAACATGGACAATGACAGAGTCATATTTGTATTTGTTCTGGAGTGAGTTGAGTGCTTGTGTTATGTGGCAGATCCTGGAACCCGACAGGCAGCTAACAGTAACCTTCTCCTTGTTCAGCCTAGTGAGTGGCACGTCAGTGTGCCTGACTATAGAGTCACCTATTACTAGTGTGTTGGGTATGTTATTTTGCCTTAAGGGCTGTGATTGTGTGGCACACTGTTTTTTGTGAAATATGTGTTTCATGGTTTGTGTTGGGGGGTGGAGGTTGCTTGGATGTCTGCTTTGGAGGTCTCTGTTGCTTCTACAGATTTTTATTTAGAGCGTCCGAGTATGTTTTCTTGTAATTATGTGTGTTTTTTGCCAGTGCTGGTTTCATAGGTCTATGTGAGACTGGTGGTGTCATGCAAGTAATTCCCTTCTCCTCTTGACTGCCTGGTCCAGTCTTGGGTTGAGAGAGCTTAGCCTCCAGTTTGGCTGTATAATTGCATTTCTCGCATGTATTAGTGTTTGGTGGAAGGAGGAGAGGGTTGTCTGTGTACATGAGGCAATTGTAACATTGCCTCAAAATGCCCAGATTCACCAGTTGGACCAGAGAGTACACCTGAAACTGCCCTTTGGACATGCCTGGATAGGTACAGTGAACTGTTTTACTGATTGGCTGGTAAGGTCATATAGAGAGCCTTGTCCTTCTCTACAGTATAGCGGGGTCTATTGCTAAGGTTTATTAGTGATTGCTATGAGTTTTGAGCAAGTGCCGGTATGAAAAGTGAATGGTTTGAGTGCTTAAGTTGAAAGTTTGTCTATTTCCAAGGGAAAAATTTAACAGTAGACTTTGTGGAGCCGGGAATAGTTATACCCTAGCTAACCGGCGCTGCCTGGCGTGCAAAACCTTGCAAATGTGGGTTTTATAGCAGGGAAATAAAGAGATAAAAATTAGCCCAAAATGGCCAATAAACTACAAATTTCTGGGCTGAAACCACTCCTCCAGGGACAGATAGGCTGCTAAAAGCTCCCTCTCTCACAGTGAACAGAGAAACTTCCTTCTATCCAAGTAAGGTATGAGCAAACACAGAAACTTGTAACATAGCCCTGAATTCAGCACTAACCTGAAAACTAGACTATACTAGCTTAGAAAGGCATGAAAACAAATATTTTTTTTTTTGTTTTTTTTTTTTTCAGAAAATAAAGCAGATACAATCAAAAAAACACTTTAAATGCACAGAAATGGCTATCACACTAACAAGGTATCTCTAGAGAACAGGTACTTAAGACGATCTCCAAGGCCAAGAACACTGAATTGATGGTTCTGGATGATATCCCAAAATGTTCTATAATAGACTGAATATAAACATACAGTACCAGAGTCATTATATCAATGCCATCATACATATAATGTTCTAATGACATTCAGAAAAGACAAAAAAGCTAAATATTCTTCCTTTCTTATACTATTAAAAAAAGAGAAGGAAATCAAGTCCATAATATGCAAAATAAAGGATGTGTCCTTTGATACTTTGTCTCTCAGTTACTGATTGTGAGAGAGTTCTAATGCCTTTAAAGTTCATACTACAACTCACACCTTTCATTGATGGATCTGTGGTTGCAAGTCGGTACTTAACAAGCAAGAAGAGAAAGATGAGAAACTGTCCTGTAAAATGCCTGATTTATTTCAGAACACCACTAAACAAGCTTTATATATCCTCCTGGCATTACTGTGGCATGGCTGAAACAATAAATCTGTCACTTAGACAAGTCTATGAGCTGGATTTCCATTGGAAGTGTTTTGGTCCTAAAATACACAATGGGCCAGATTCCAAAAGAGTTGATCTCAGTCTAAGCCTGCCCTAAAAGATCTATTTATTGGCTTAGTTCCTAATTATAAACAGCTTTATTACAAAGAGAACAGATTCTATAACACCTGCCCTCACCCTCTGCTCAGTGAAACTGGTCACTTAACACTGAGAGCAAGTCTTTTGGAATCTGGGCTATTAAGTAAAATTTATGTTGCCAGAACACAAAGTCAGTAAACCTAGAAACAAATACTGAGAAAATATAATCCTTAAACAAACCAATGTAGCATGAATATTTAATTATCACCACATCACACATCACCACAATATGATTTTTAGAATTATCATTAAAAAATTAGTTACATACTGATATGTCATGTTTCCATGTTTCTAATGAAATTGTCATTGTTTTCTCACAGTCATAACTGTGATATATGAAAAAAAATAACAAAGAGTATATAAAAATGGTGCTACACAGTGCAAGCCCATCTGAATCCACAACATAGGAGTCCCCCCCCCCCAATGTCCCTTCTACTTAAGTATCCTAATTCTGGACCACTTCATCTTAAGGAAATGAAAAATAAATTAAAAAAAAAGGAAATGCTGCACTTTCAATCTTCAGATACAAACTCCCGGTTTCACACTAGGTAACACTTAAAAATGATGGTTGCTACTATAATATATATTAACCTGCCATTACATTTCTGTCATATTATCAAGACATGGACAATTGCTTTTCCAATAGGATAACTTTTGTCCACACAAAATGCAAGTTTTACATATTTTATACACTGTATACAGCAACACAGAAATAAGACATGCTGATGACGATAAATTCAATGCAGTATATGAGCATGAGTAGGCAGGTCCTACAATACTTCCCATGCTATGGGTCAGCTTTACTTTACTATTCTCTAAGGTTATGTCCTCCAAAAAAAACAAGGATATAATTGTAGTATGTGTGTGTGTGTGTGTGTGTGTGTGTGTGTGTGTGTGTGTGTGTGTGTGTGTGTGTGTGTGTGTGTGTAAGTGTGTGTGTGTGTGTGTGTGTGTGTGTGTGTGTGTGCATGTGTGTCTGTGTGTGTGTGTGTCTATGTGTGTGTGTGTGTGTGTGTGTGTGTGTGTGTATGTGCACACATGCATGTGTGCATGTTTAGATATAAACATTTTATTCAACATTATTTACCTGAACAGTTTGAGAGATTCTAATGGAAAAAATATAAAATAAGCAATAACTTCACTTTAATACCTCATTTGTTTAATTAATGTGGCATCACTTCAATTATTTGTTTTGTAATGCTGCACAATTATATGGAAAGTAACAGGTGCTGTGCATATAAGAAATATATTTCCATTATGTAAATTTTCCATCTTGTCTGACATCCCCAGAGCCCACATAGATTTTGTAACAGATTCTTACATTATATGGATCTGAAAAAGCAAACTTATCATTCTATGCCCATTTTATTGTCACAGCAATTTGTATAAGAAGACTGGGGTGATTTTTTTTTCATAGAAACAGCAGAGATGTCCAAGTTGCTTGTTTAACTTCTGAAATTGGAATTCTTAATTGTTACAAGACTGACCCACATTTGATTTCAACAGAATGTTCACATGACAGCAATGCTGATGTTCATGAGGCTATGTGGCCTCCTCCACACAGTAATGAAATGCGTTTGGAAAATCAAAAATAGTATGGGTTCGTTTAGGCTATAATGAAATGATTTAGCTGATGATTACAAAATGAGATAAACAGAGCTTGCTAGCAGTCCTATTTGTTCAAAAGCCACTTATTAGGTGGAGGAAGGAGGGGTGACTGTGGGATTACTGTGGTAAGTAAAGTGAATGGAAAACCATTTTGGTAGTGGTTAAGGAAGGGTTAAAGTTTAGTTTTAAATGAGTGTGTTGTCTAGAAAGTGAGGTAAGGTGGGGTGGGGTTTTCAGTTAGTCATTATGTTATTAGGGTAGATGTAGCTGGGCCTCATTTGGTTTGGTTTTAATGCACTGCAGTATCTATAGCCACGTCTGAGTGACCACCAGACATTTTCAGTGTATGCCTGACAGTAGGTGACAATGTCTAGGATAAGTGCTGTTGCTGTGAGTTTGGAGAGTAGATGGTATATATATATATATATATATATATATATATATATATATATATATATATATATATATATATATATATATATACATGTGTGTGTGTGTGTATGTATGTATGTATATATATATATATATATATATATATATATATATATATATATATATATATATATATATATATATATATATATACATATGTGAGATTATCATTGGCAGATTCAAGGAGGTTGCTATAGATTGTAGTTATCAACCTATTGTTAATAGTGAGCTAGGTTTTAATCTTCAAATGTTCATGGTAATTAATGGACAGTATGGGGGCTGGTAAGGAAGGGGTCAGTTATGATGTACATATCATGCATTGGAGTCAGATTCTGTAATGTGGGATTTGTGGTATTATAGAAAGATTTATTTTGTCTTTTGCAATCTGCTGTAATTTGACTGGTAGATGTGTTTGCCATGGTGGAAGTTCATGCAGTTTATACCATGAGGTTGTGGGGTCACAGCAAGTTGGTAACTGTTGAGCATACTCATTACCAGAGCATGTTTTGTGGGTTTGCAGATGAATTTGGAGTTTTTTGCATTGTATCACACAGTCAACATTGTAAGATTTTTGGCTTCTATTGACTCATGGTTGTTGAAAGAAATATTATGAGACTATGTTTGGAGAAGTGCCCTTCTGCACTTCTTTGCATGAGTGCATAATATGAAATCAGCGTGTAAGTATGTTAAAATACTTCAGCTTGTGAGAAGAATCTGATTCTTCCAAGAAAATATTTAAAACAGTTAAATACATGTTTGTATACATACTTTTTTGATAATGCAGAGCATTGGGTGCTTTCACGCTTGTTTGAAGAGCTGTAAGGGGCTGAGGTGCGGCATCTGCCTGCCATGGGGGGCTGCTGTGGTTGCCATGGCAATGGGGCTATATGAAAAGAAATCTGAAACAACCATGGGGGAAGAGTTCAGTGCTGGGAGTCAGGTTAAGGTGTTGGATATTTGTTCTCTTTGGTTAAATTGGGTCCATTGTGGAGGTAGATGACTTCTTTTTAACAGCTACTCTCAGCAATGCAGCTGCATGTGCACAAGTATAGAGCAATTACGGCTGTTGCTGCTTCAGTTTCTATCTAGATTCAGTTTGTCCTGAAGGGCACAAGAATTCATCAGTTCATTTTGCCTTTTTTTTTCCTTCTTTGCTATGAATGTATTTGAGGATGATGAAGGTAAGGGCAAGTAAAGCAATGCAGCTGCATGTGATCGGCCAAATGCATTTTTTGATTTAGCTGAATATTTTATCTGGTATGGCATATGGTGGCATTTATTTGGCAGAGCTCTGGGGAATGAGAGTGATATTTAAAACAGTTGCTGGGTTATTTCTTTTTCTCTTTGGTTGTGACATGCTGGGCTATATGGAGATTCATTTAGTAATAATTTGCAGGAGGTCCCCTACAAGTTTAGTTGTGAGTGAGGAAAAAAAAGAGATAGGTATTGCTTTTTGCTGGCTGAGATAAAGTACAGTGTGGGGGATTTGAATTTGAAATCTGTTAAGTGAGGAGGAGGCACATTATTTTCTGTATGTGTTTGAAATTTGCTGGGTTATTTCTTTTTCTCTTTGGTTGTGACATGCTGGGCTATATGGAGATTCATTTAGTAATAATTTGCAGGAGGTCCCCTACAAGTTTAGTTGTGAGTGAGGAAAAAAAAGAGATAGGTATTGCTTTTTGCTGGCTGAGATAAAGTACAGTGTGGGGGATTTGAATTTGAAATCTGTTAAGTGAGGAGGAGGCACATTAGTGGTAAGTGGTCTAGCACTTATTTAGTTACTGTATGCAGGGGGAAGAGACCTCACAAGTTGGCATAAGGAGTAACATGAACAGTTTGAGGTTGGGTAACCTGCTGGCTAGCAAAAAGAAAGCAGAAGGAATAAATGGATAAATGCATTAGGAATGTGTAGCTACTGATACACAGACATACACACACAAACACACACACACACACACACACACACACATATATAAGTTGGGTATTTGGTTAAAATGCTAGGGGGTCAACATTCGTTTAACCAATGACATTTGGTTGACAAATGCAGATGGTCAACAAGTATGCTAGATCGACAATCCCCATGTAGAGGAACATTCCCTTTCACTAGGGATTGTGAGCTCTCATAGTTATTATATATAAATAGCAAAGGGTATGCGGGGTGCAGAGTGCCTTGCCACTCTGCAAAAATAGATGTTATTTTTTTTTTCTGTATGTGTTTGAAATTTGCATGCACTGCAGTTCTTTCTTGGTACATGGGTGGTAACCTTTCAACATTTGCATTGTCGACCTTTCATGGTACATTCTTGTTCTTGCCATCTATCTTTTGATTTTTCATCCAAAGTATTTTATATATATATATATATATATATATATATATATATATATATACACACACAAACATATAAATATACATGCATATACATATACATTACACACACACACACACACACACACACACACACACACACACATACACACATATATATATATATATATATATAGATAGATAGATAGATAGATATAGAGATATGTATCATAAATTATACACATAGAAAGAAAGAGAGAGAGAGGTAAAATAAGGAATAAGAAGTTATTGGTGCACTAGAGGTTTGAGATACAATCCTTGAAAGAACATTGGGTGTACTAGAGCCCAGGTGGAAGAGTTATTTCATGATGTTTATGTCTCAGTACAGTCACATGTCAAGCGAGAGGTGGTGTGGCAGATAAATGGCAATAGGTAATGCACTGAAACAAAGCTTCAGAACACCAGCTATGAGAGATAGAATTCATGAGAGATCATGATGGCTGCAAAAAGAAGGGCCACTAGAGGTTTGGTTTTGCCACCCCAGCTGTACACTGGTAATGGTAAATGTAGTGAGATTGTGCAAAATATGCAAGCAGATGTAGTTGGGGATTGATAGGGTTGCAGATTGATTGTGAGAGTTGGATGAATCTGAGTCTGCAATGGGTCAGCAGTTGTTAAAGTTTAAGTAACTGGTGCAGGAGGTGCAAAGTTATCGATGGGGATGGTGAGGTAGGATTGTGTAGCATTAGTTCAACAGGTGGGAGGTTGGATAAGGTAGAGCAGCAGGCTGTGCTGATGGCGGCTGTTGATTTTAAAGCTCAGCCAGGAAATTGGTTAGCGACTCAAGACTTTTTTGGCAGGTGGTCAGGGGTATGTATTATGGCAATGGTAAAGGAAAAGATATGGAAAAGTGATTATGTTGATCTGTTTTGTTTGACTGATGCAGAAGGTATGCAGAGGCTAGTGGAGTCTAAGAATACTGAAACTAAGAATCCGGTGGCTGCTCTGACCACATTAAGTAGGGAAGGCCAGTTAAGTTTAGGGCCTGAACTTGTGAGAAGTGAGTTTTGGGTTGTGTGTAATATTTGGCTGGGATCCTGGAGAAGGATTATTGGCATATTTCCTTACAGTTTGAGAGGCACAGTTGCTGTGAGTGAGTAATGCTTGGCTGTGGTGTGACCAGCGTTTACAGAAAAAGAAGTCTCTCGATAAGTTGCAGCATAAAGTGTGGCATGCGGGCATATGGTCGGCATGATGTTGGACTGTGCAGGTGGGCAAGCTCATCTGCTGGGAGAATCAGAGGATGGTTAGGCATGTGCTGGGCCTTTACTGCAGGCATGTGTGCATGGGTGTTGTGAAGATTTAATCATTTGCCAATAGTTTGTAGTTGTAATCATGCAGCAGTAATGCTGACAAAAAGACACTGGAAGTAGGCTGCTGTCACAATTAGCCCATGCAGCTGACAGCAGAATTTTGTGTGGCATAGCATTCCTTGAGGGAGATGTAATTTTCATAGCCAGAAAGGATGACTGCCATTTTGTGAGCTGCGGGATAGGCAGGTTTTCCCATTTGCCCATTACTGTGCTTGAGCAGACTTCCTAGTTAGTTGATTTTCCTGATCAAGGGCAAGCTAGGGAAATGAATAAAGGTTTTATGGTAGGGTTTTCTGTGAAATTAATGGTAGGTTTGGATGGAAGTTTAAGTAGCAATATGAAGTCAGTGAACGGTAGGAAGGCGATTGTTTTGAAGGTGCTAGATAAAGAAGTTAAGGCTGGGAGGATATTAGGTGCTTTTGAGGTACTGCCTCATGGGAGTTACCGCATTTCTCATTTGGGTGGTTAAGAAAGGGTTAAGGCTTAGCATTAATCTATTTTGTTGTGCAGGAAGTGAGGTAAGAAGAGAGTTTTTTTTTTTCAGTTAGTCTTTATATTAGCAGAGGGGATGTAGCTGGACCTCATTTGGCATGGTTTGAATGTGGCCCTCCCTCCCTTCCCTCACTGGTGTCGAAGGGGTAGTTGGGTGGTGAGGATGATGAGGAAGGGTTCATTTCGGAGCACCTCTCCTGCCCCTTATTTTTTTCTTGATATTTGGATATTCAGAAATGAGCAGTGTTGTCCTGCGTCACTAAATAGTTTGGATTAAAGTGAATGGTTGGATTTAACAATGTTACTTGGATGGAAATGTTAGTGGTTCGTACACTGCCAACTCAATGTTTCTTAGTTTAACACATTTTTGTAGTGTTTATTTCATGATATATGCAGCTAATATATTTATTTCTTGTGTTAATAAAATGGCCGCAGTTGAATATTGGCTGTTGTTTTTGTCTTGGGGAGCTTTTGGACATATATATTTTTTAAACTGCATTACTTTCATTTTCAGCGACACGTAACTATCACTGTTAGTTCACAGCAATGCACTGTTGTTTTTGTTAATGTTTTGAGAGGCTTTATATCTATGAGTAAGATGTTTAATTAGTGAATAGTATGTATCTGTTTGAGAATTAGCTATGAATATAAAATTAGGAATTAACACTGTAATGATCTTCACATACGTTGTGTCACACGCTGTTTTATAAACACACACGTACATACAAACACATTTGCTCTTGGGGGAAAGATTGAAATTTGGTGGATTGTTTCAATTCTTCTGTAAGTTATGTTTATTTTTTTTTTATTCTGAAGAAAATATAGTATGAAATTGTAGGATAGGTATTCCTGAAACTGTTTGGAAGGTGAAGGAGAAAGTGTATCACTTTAACAGTGCTAACAGGTAACTCATGGAAATAGATTGTGATGTGCAGCTAGGAGTCATGTAATAGGAATTTGTAAGTTTCATGTGAAAGTTTGTGTGTAAGATCCCAGTCAAAGACATCCTACAATCAGGACCGGTGTTAGCATTTTGGGGGACCCCAGCAAATGTCAAGTTGGGGGCCCCTTAGACACTTCCATTCTAAGTATCATCCTGTTACTACCACCCCTCCTATGCAACCTTTTAGTTCATAGAATATGTTTTGGAGAAGTTTTTTAGTCTAGTTGCTCCTAGAGGAGGGTCAAGTGTGATAGATACCTCAAATGAGACTCATTTGTGGTCATATTTCACCAGGGATGAACTCATAGTGGGGGAGCTGCAGTGGTCTCCCATATTTGTAAGCACCAGGTCCATGATGTTGGTGCCCCTGGTGGGGGTGTCATCCAGATGGTCCAGGGCACTGGAGTCAGCAAAGTCAATAAACCTTTGGCCAGGTGAGTTTGAGCATTTGTAATTCACCCAGTCAATGCTGGGGTAGTTAAAGTCACCCAAAACTATGGTGTTAGGATGTATCTTGATAGACTCAAGTTAATCCAAATAGGCAGAGTGGGTGTTCTGATTCATGGAGGGGGTTCTGTCTCTGGCAGTGACTTGAATAGGTATCCTAACAACAGTTAACTGCACCTGAAGTATCCATGGTTTTACCATGTTTTTTAACTTCATCTCATCACCAAAAGACTTGTTGTTAAATTAATTGGTGTGGTGTCCTGCTGGTGGAGGGAATATAATTCCTTGAACATCAATTGCTTGAGGCACAAGATGCCGAGGAGCAGAATGCTGATCACTGGTTTCCATAGGAAATCACAGTCAGCAAGATTTCTAAGTCTAGATTAGTAGTGATGCCCTTTTTTGGGAAATTTCTGCTCTCCAAGTTGGTGTGACTATGCATTGCGAATGGAAGGCTTGTCAAGCACATAGGGGATGCAGAGGTGGGGGCTTACCCACCTTCAAAAATCACTTGCTTCTTTGTATTTCAGTAATTAGGTTTCAGCATTTCTAGTCCTCAGAGTTTTGGTATTGGATGTTTCATAGTGAAAATGAACTGGTGAGCCTATAAACTGCTTATAGGTGTATACGTGATATGTGTTACTATGAACACCTTATAGTGGAGGGTAGTCCATCCAGGAATTACATATTTATGTGGGTGTTACATCTTAATATGCATGCAATAGAAACACATTCTATTCAGGAATCATGCTTGTATTATGCATGTTGCTTTCCAGGATAGGTTCAGGTCCTCCTCTGATGCTGGACTTGATGAAGTGAGTTTGAGGATAGACAGATGGATGGATGCTGTGCATTTTGAGGAGTATAACTTATTCAGCCATCATATAACTGATTTTTGCAGCAGGTTTGTTTGTATGCTTACAACATGTCATCATTTAGTAAGTAGTTGAAATCTCTTATTGCAATGTTAGATGATGCAGGAGAGAGATACTGTCCTTTCTAGGCTTACTGGCAAGGACAGAAATCCACCATACCACACACAAACAAAGTGGCTTAGTAGACATAAGGTATATTTGCTTTTTATACCATATTTGTTTGAATCTAGAAGTAAAGAACGTTACCCTCAGTTTTTTGTGACTGTGGTGCAGTTTTGACAGGCCTTGAAACATGTTTTGAATAACTGATCAAAACTGATGGGGGCATGTGTGATACCTATCCACTGGCCCAGCAATAAAGGAGCCTTAGTCCTCACCACTAACACCAGTGAGGGGCGTCCACATAGGGGAGGATAAATACACACACAACAAAGTACAATTTCCCTTAAGAGCAAACAGAGATCACAGTCAGTCTGGGGCTGGTTTCTCCCTTTCTCTGCCAGATCCCCAATATGACTCCCCACTGGCACAGAAATAGGGTCCAGATCTCAGCCTAGTGGGCAAGCTAAAACCTCCAGCACCCTCTCTGTCCAACCAGTGCTTTGTGTCCCTGCCCACGTAGCTGACACACACACACACACACACACACACACACACACACACACACACACACACACACACACACACACACACACACACACACACACACACACACACACACACACACACACACACACTTTGAGATATGAGTTATATACAAACACACAGACACTCCTGGGGAAGGCTGGCACAGATTTTCCATCTGTGCCCCCTTTCTGCCCAGACTATACATTAGTACCTGCTGCCACCACCCACTAATATCAGCTACTAATAAGGCCCTTATCAAAGGGTGTCCAATTATTACTGTGCAATATTATTATCCAACTGATAAGTGTGACTGAACAGCAAGGCTTATTTGGGGTTGCTTGGACACTATCACTATATACATGTAATGTAATCTACAGCTTAAATTTTCTCTACACAAAACAGCCACAGTTGAACGGTTTAAAAATATTTAATAATAAATAATAAAAACACAAGACAGTACTTCTTACTACACAGTCAAGAGTTCCGAGATCACAGAGAAATACTTAAAATAATACAGTAAAAGTTCTGACATCAATACAGAACAAATCCAATCTTCCTTTTTCCTAGCTATATCTAAGACAAAACAGTTCTAAAATAAGCTTGCATATAGAGCATAGGCAGAGTGCTGGTGATGTTGGATGTTCTCAAGACAAATGCAAAATGCTCTGAGTCTCCATGTCCTTAAATTGATAACACAGTAGCACTGGCTCATTTCAGATTACATCATTATTTTCTGTTTCCCAGGCTAATAGAAGCTCAGAGTGTAACAACCCTTTTGATCTTGCAACTGAACAGGAATCCAGAGCAATAAAAGACATTATACATTCAAATTCTAACAATTAACTCTAGTATCAAACAAAAGCAAGAATTCCTTCATCCAGACTTCTCGGCTCCGGGTTTTGTGATCAAACAATTACACAATGCTTGACTTATCAGCTTTCCTATAGCAGAGTGCACTGTTGTTACATTTTTGCAATTCCATATTTTAACACAATTGTTTTTCATTTAAGAGAACAAGCCTGTGGTTTTTATTAATATTTACAAATGACAGGATTATCTACAAAATTCTATCTGGCTAGGCTGGCAGCCTTCACATATCTTCACAGCATGCATTGTGGTTTTTAGACTTACTTTACTGCTAGTACAATCTTGCATCCTCACATGTAGCACACATATCATGGGATTTGCTTGGATTATAAATTGGAGCTCCCTCTTTTCCTGCTGCATTTGAGGAAATTAGTAGGTTTTATATATATAATGCAAGATTCAACTCCAATACCACAAAACTAAAAAAAAAATACACTAAGCAAAAGAGAAAATTTTACTTCAGAACTACATTGGAAGACTTTCCATATGATGGCATGTTTATAAAAACTTGCATAACTTATATTATACCTTGATTATGAGCTGCCCTGTTTGATTAATGCATTATAAAATGAATGTGCAACAGTAACCCATATTAAAAGGTATGGAAATATAGATAAATGCAATTTTGGGGCGGGGCTGCTTTGTCTGATAAATGGAACAGTACACTGAAGGAATAATGAACAGATTTCATGACTCATGGCTTCAACGCTTGTCACAAAACAGATTCCCTAAACCTATTCTGCAAGGTATTTCATTTATGCATATTGCGTCTGCATCCTCCACACATTTTTCTTTTTTATTTGTTCTTCATGTGCCCCACCAGCTAGCTAATGTGTCCATATTGTGCCTCACCAACAAAGGGAACCTGGAGCTGCCACTAACACACATATTCACAGACACCTATACCTACAGAAGCTCAGATCAACAGCTCTATAGAAGATAGGACAGGGAATTACAAAACTACACAACAGTCAATGAATCATAAGAGGAGCAGTGTTTCTACAGACAACAAGACTGCTAATAGTTAATATTGTGTTTAACAACTTCAAATCCGAGTGGGAATGTTAATAAATTGACTGCTAGTAAACAGCAGCAGACTTAGTGGAAGAAGAAATGAGAAATATGATCAATTTACTGCCCAATGCCGTAAGATATACGTTTCATCGGACTCCACAAAATGTGTATTTATCGTTTATTGCTTTAAACTTAGTAAAAAATATAACTGTGTTATAAAACTCCAAGAGACAGACGCACACTGTCACTCTCGGTAAACACTAACAACCAATACTTACACACTTTCTTGATCATGATGGTTACAAATACAATATATTCTCAGCTGAGCTCAACAGTTGGGGACACATCGGACAGCGAATGGTCCAGCACTCTCAGAAGGTTTGTAACAAAATTTTAACCTGCAGTTCATCCTCTAGCCGTCAGGATTCCATAGTATGTTTTAGGTAATAAATCATTATCAACATCAGACTTTACTGAGGTAGTTAGTTTTGTTTCTACAGTTTGCAGATGGTAATATCTCAGCCCGTACTTTCATTTCCCTAAGAAAGAACAACACGTGAGTCCCCCTGATACAGGTAGTGCAGATCAGATTAAAACAAAAGCAGGAAATCAATGAAGTGCTTTGACATTTGTTTCCCTTGAATCCTTTTGAATACTCCGGATTAAACAGAAATCCCATCCAATACTCTTTCATAGACTATCGTCTATGGGAGGAAATGGTGAAACCCGCTGCTGCTGCATGGGGGCCCTTGTTCATGGGGAAAATAATCTGGGGCTCCCCATGGCCACGGGTTTCACGGGTGCCTAACGCCGGCTATGCCTACAATATTCTGATAAGTAGAGATAAGTAACATAATCTGAAGACAATACATAAATGGGCAACTATTCTCATAGAATCACAACACACCATTCATGCCATTTTTAAAAATCAGCTGCAACAAGCACAACTTTACCAGCAGTACAATACAGTCACAACTTATTTCACCATTGCACAAATTTAAAATAAAGCCTTGAAAAGTAATGCTGTGTAAAATACATATCTAGTGCAATATTGATTAGATTACAAAACTAAGCGTGAATGCATTTACACAGTTTTTTATCCTGTTACAGTTGAAGCCTAGGAAAAAATAAGATCAATTTTTTTTTTAAAAAGTCTGCCATGCTTGGACATTACCAGTTTTTCTCAAGCACTGTTAACCTAACATGACAATGCTGGAGGTAAAGTTTCACTGAAAAACATATTTCAAAATTACAAAAGAAGCTCTCTCTTCCAAGTTTCAACTACAAAATAAATAATTCCATCAACAAAATCACACAACTACAGTAATATTCTTATTGCAACGCATGCAAAAAATAAATAAATAAATAGAGCACTTAAACTGTAATAAATCACTTTATGTATTTTCCCTTTTGTTTACTAGAGAAACATTTTGTATTAATGTGACAGATGCATTCCATGATATAAATTATAAGTTGGCATCTCATAATGTTTATTACCTACCACTTAAATAGCAGGCAGCATTTCACAATAGGGTGTCTTTCGTCTAGATTGTAAAAAGGTTGGTACTATGAAGTTCGTATTTATCTTTCATTCCTTACTTGCATCATTAAATAGCTGAAGTATTTCTAAAAAACAAAAACAAATTAAGATATTTACAATAAATACAGAATTTCTGCAAAATTTACAAATAGTGATAATCAAAATGTATGCTGTAGCTAAGATAAACGTTTTTTATTTAAAACTGGTGACAACTTATGAAATGAAAAATGAACCCACATCATTTCCTTACCACAGCATGATGGCAGAATTTAACATTCACAAAAAAATTTCAGTAACAGGAAGTTTATAATTTATTAATTTCCCTTTATGTTAACCTCTCAGACTAACCAAAATATTGTTCAAGCAAAGCAGTGTGTTTTTCCAGTAATCTAGAAAAATCCTGTTTAAAAAAAAGTGATTGGCATTTGCATGGCTTGAACACTATAGAAACATAAGGAATTGTATTTTGCTATCATAATTTATGCCCAAAAACTTGACTTTTTGTAAATGGTACCCATACTGTTTGCATTTTTATTTATTTGATCATCATAGTTAGGAAGGCATTCAGGGAAATTATTACCACAGCACTAGTTTATTTAATTTGTGAGTCGTAGTTTTATGACATTTATGATAAATGATTCAGATACATGAAAGAGCCGCACTGAAAATAATTTCATCAGTAAGACATTTGTGTGTCTCTGAATCTAACACAGTGCTTTTGGAACGTTGTGACACATATACAGATTCACACATACTACAATAACCACACCCATACAGAAGGACACAAACACACTCACTCACGTACAAGTGCATGGCCATAGTCTTGCAATGCTTTCCTGTGCTAAGAGACCCACTGATGACACAAAATAGAAATAGTTGCACATTGTGACTCTTAAAATTGCACTGTAGAATTTGTATTTGAATCACTCTACCACAGTGTACACCTCTTGAGCAGATTACATGGCTAATTTACATTAGCTGTGCATCAGTACTGCCATATTTGCATACGGTGACATCCAGGACACCTGCTGTAGAACTACTTACCAAGGACCTCATACTGTTATAGCAATATGGTGCTCCCTCATAATGTACTGAGCTTCCATGCTGGAAACATGGTTCCACAGTGCATTATTTAGTTCTAAACTCCCCTATTGAGTTTAAATGAATTATGTTTATCAGATACATAACAATTATATCGGACTAAGTTATGGACAAGCACATTTTCACAATTTTAGACCATGATAATGGAGAGCATTTTAATAACTGAAAACAATGACTGGGGATAACCCCAGAGCTATATGTTAATTTGTGAACTCATTCAGTTACTGCTATCTGCTTTATCATATTCTGGGTCATCATGGGATAGAGCTTCTACCAGTAAACAGTGGGTATAATGCAACAAATTAATCTTATTAATCTTAGAGAGGATGACAAGCCAGTACAATAACATTTTATTTTATACACATGTATATATATATATATATATATATATATATATATATATATATATATGTATGTTTGTCTTTTTGGCTTTTCCCAGTTAGGGGTTGCTACAGCGGAACTCTGGTCCGCTAATGATTGGCAGTCGATATATATATATCCAAATTCACCCAATAGTGCATGAACCAATTGACAGGTGCACTGAGTAGTAGTAGATGCTCTAAACAGCAAAAGAACAACACTTTGTGTTGCTAAATCCAATACCGATTTGCTTATTTAATAACAAGAAATATGATGCAGTCTAACTAAAGGCCGTTTAATGTAGACCTGTTTCACACACTAACATCATCAGTACGTTACAGACGCTTCTGGCTTACCAGGTTATATATTCACAAATTTAAACAGACTACCACCAAACGAAATCTCATCATACTGTCTATGCCTTAAGAATAATGTTATAAAAACATCTCACATTTGCACTAATATATTCCATCCTCAAAAATTCAATAAATGTCTACCTATTTTTATATAGGTAAACAAAAACAACCTAGACTGAACTATTATCAGTATTTATTAAGACCAGGTTTATATGTAGCACCTAGATTAACAATCCATAATCTGTCATTTTGATCTAATATGTTATGTTTAGATAAATTTGATAACCCTTCTGCAACTACCACAGCTATATCCATGAAAATAATGTATGCCACAGCATGTTCCTGTAAATGTGTATACAAAGTACTTTTTGAGCGTTTGTAATTCATATCTCTCAAATGTATTGCTATCCTTTGTTTAAATGGCCTCAAAGTTTGACCAAAGTAAAAAGCTCCTCACTGGCACACTGCTACAAATATTACCCATTTTGTAGTGCAAGTAATCAGGTGTCTAATGGTGAACACATTTGGTGTATTTATGGGTGTAAAATATTTAGTTCTAGAAATTCTTTTGCAATAAACACAATTACCACAGTGGTACTCCCATATATTGTGTTCCTTTTGCATCTATGTCATCCAGTATTGTCAATTTTATAACCTGAAAGAAATTCACCTACATTTTTCCATCTACAGAAACCAAAATAGTAATACTCATTTAAACACTGCCCAAAATACTAACGCAAAAGGCATAGGGCCCAAAAACGCAGCATACATTAATTGTCCCTCACGTTTTACTGATGTATTAACGAGTTTTGTCAGTAGCTTTAATCTTTCACCCCATCATGCTGTTAAGCAAGCAAAGATAGCAACTAGTTTCAACACAGCATTATTATTGCTTCACCACACATAATCTGTAAAGCGATCTTTGGTCTTAACTGAAGGCTACCAATGTTATGTCATGTAAGTATTTCTTCGAACAGAAGCTAACCCCAAACACTAGCAGCCATCTATAACAAACCAAAAGTCATAGGTCATGACAGCACATTTCTTTAAAAGACACCTACAATGTATAAATGCCTTCTGAAATTTGGGTGAGAAGCTCTAGAGCTCTAAATGCACAGGAGTAGAGGGAATCTAATCTATAAGTATAATAAAGTGCAGCACATATTCTGCTAAGATCAGTGTCAAAGTGTAGAAGGATTTGGAAAAGGATTTTCTAACCATAACATTGAAAGGGTTTAACATTTATCTAAAAAATGTGTATTTTTTCAGTGTGTTCTTCCTCTTAGCACATTATTTATAAGACAATAGAAATCAAGTTTGTCAGTACACAATTCACTCTTAGAAAAGCTTTTGTTCTTTTGAATAAACTGCAGCTTCAATATTTAGTTGCAATATGACCCCTGGAAGTGCTAAGTAAATGGCATAATGTTTTACTGGATGCTATGTTTTTCATTGTTAAGTTACTGAGCAGTTTATCATGACTTACAGGCTAAGGCAGCATGTTGTTTTTCAGAGTATGCAATCAAGGTAGATGACAGACTTGTATCAGCAGCTGATATAAATAAATAATAATAACTACTATTGAGTAGAAGCTGCAGCCTTCACAGTGAGTTTTCAGTAAAAGCCACAGTTTTTTATAGAACACAGCACTTGCAATCTGGGGCAAATGTAGTTTGGCACAAACTAAGTTGTCCCGGTACCACGAATAAGGGTAAAGGGGTGTGGGGAGGGTATAGAGGTAGGAATTAATGTTAGGATTTGTAGTTGGATGGGATAGTGGGATTGTGGTGATGAGATGTTTAAAGAGAGAGGGAGATGTGAAAGGAAGTGAGGTAGGGGAAGGAGGGACTTCTGGCAGGATTGTTAGGGATTAAAGGAAGTAGGCACATTTGGCATGAGTTGGTGGTGCAGTAACAACTAGCTAATGTCCAGATGACCTTTAGGTAATGTGGATGCAGGTAGGCCTTGGATGGTGGGGAGAGAAGGGATTAAGTTAACTGGGTCAATTCCCTCCTCTCCCTTTAGGTGTTTCTCTATAGTGATTAATTTAATGTGAGGATGGAGTTTGGGAATATAGGTTGGGGAACAGGACTTACTGGCAGGGAAGGGTGAAAGGATCAATGAGAGCAGAGTGTGTGTGGATAAATGGTTGGGGGGTAGTGCCTGTGTGAGTGTGGTTCTCGGCTTACCTGGGTGCTGGTGTTATTCTCCAGTGTTCCAGTAGGCCTGGTGTTGTGGTGGGTGTTTCCCAGTGTCCTGGAGCATTTCTTTCACAAAGGGCTTCCTGGTGGTCCAGTGGTGGCTCTGTTTGGGTGGTTGGGCCAGTTGCAGTGGTTGGAGTCTTTGTGGTCTTCCAGTGCTGCTGAAGTTGCTCCCTGTCATCCGGGTGTCTCCGGGGGATTCATCAGGCCAGTCAGGCCTTTTTCCCAGTTGGGCCATGCGGTCAATTAATATCTGTGTGGGTAGGCTGTGCCTTTCGTTACCTCCTTCCCATTTGGGGCCATGCGGTCAGTTAGGATCTATGTGGGAGGGCTGGGTAATCCATAAAAAAAAAAAAAAAAAAGAAAAAAGGAAAAGTATTCTCCTGGTGGTCATGGTAGGCTGTGGGGGGTCCATTGCCATAATCCAGTCCCATTAGCGTTGGAGATAGTGGTGGATGATCTTGTGCTCCCTGATGGGTTCGATGGCTGCTGTGTCCTTTCTTTGGTCCCCGGTATCGTTCCTTGGGTTTTGTTAAAAAAAAGCGTTCTCTCGTTGGTCGTGGTAGGCTCTGGGGAGAGTCCATCACCGCAATCTGGTCCCATTAGCATTGGGGGTAGTGGCGGATGATCTTTTCATGCTCCCTGTTGGGTTCGTAGGCTTTTGTGTCCTTTCTCCGGTCCCCGGTTTTGTCCGTACATCAGGATGGTCATTGTGGCCATTATGGTGTCCCTGTGTCCTCTCTTCTGTGGTGGTAGTGGTGGGAAATCCTTTCAGTCCTCCCAGGTGTTTCGTGGGTAGCCTCAGCCGTTTTTGTGGACGTTGGGTCCGGGCACCGGTTTGTGCATGTGCACTGCTGTTCTTGGCCATAACCTCTCGTAGGGATAATGGAGTATTGTTCTGGGAGAAAAAGGTAAGTGTTACAGGCTCATTTGTGGTTGAATGGTGCTAGGATTGGGTGGTTGGTATGTAGGTAGAAAGATAGATGCACAGGATTATTTATTTATTTAATATATTTTTCATATACATATATATATATATATATATAGAGAGAGAGAGAGAGAGAGAGGGGGATATTTATAGACAGGTGATATTCTAGTGTTAGGAAGGGGTTGGAAGCTGTTGGGAGGTGTGTCTGATGGGCTGTGCAGCTGAAGGGTGAAGTGTGTGCCAGGTAGGAGCATATTTTAGAGTATGGGGGAGATATGAGTGCATTAGTTAGTGATTACACTGTATGATTAGTAGGTAAGCTATGCAGGGGGTGGTTTTCGGCTGCAGAGTATATGTAAGTAGGGGAGTTGGCTGAGTGTGGTAGGGCAAGGCAACATAGGGGTTGGGGGGCATTTGGGTTTGTGGAACAGTTTTAACATTGTGTTTCTCTTTTTACAGATGGCTACCTTACCAGAACTAAGACAGCGATGGCAAGCTATTGTGGTCCAAGTAGAGGAGTTCTTCCAGAAGGTGGCAACATCCAAGGTGGTAGAGGAGCCAGAAAAGACCTTGGGTCAGAAGAGGGGGTGCACAGCAGTGAGAACCCTAGCTCGAGGGAAAAGCAACAGGTATCAAAGCAGGTGGTGGCAGTGGATACACCGGTTCCCAGTATGAGTCAAGACGAAGGTGTAGGTAATGGTTTTACTATGGCAGTATTTTCTGGGGGGGCTAGGGATTGAGGATTGTGGTGGGGGGTAGGATGATGAAGACTTGCCAGTTGGGGACCTTGGGGGATGGTGTGCAAGGGATAGAGGAGGCTCAGAGGCAACTACACAGGGTGCCAGGTACCTGGTTGGAGATGCGACGAGGGTGGCTGTTGGTTCCGGGGACAGTTTGGTCTTGGACTCGGAGGTAGGCTCTGACTTTGGGCTGTGGCTGGGGGACTGGCTGGCTACCCAATCTTTGGGACAGGGGACATTAACGGTTTTCCTGACTCTGCATATTCCAGGCAAAAATTTGGAAAGGAGAGTGTTAGGAGAATGTATACACTGCTTGAGCTAATGCAGTACACAGAGGGTTAAGAGTTAATAATTCTGACTACAATCGAACAATGCACAACACTGAATCTGTCAACTCTGCTCCCTACCCCTGTAGATGGTACTCCACATCACTGCCTGCAGGAGATCGAGCAGACAACATTACCTAGGAAAGACCTCACAGATATATCTTTAACAGATGCTGATCTGACATATTATGTAGATGGCTCATGCAGAAAGAACCCAGCAGGACAGAACCTAGTGGGTTATGCTGTAGTATCCAACACAGAGGTTATCGAGGCAAAACCCCTACCATGACATTTGTTCGCACAGGCGGCAGAATTGATTGCACTCACTCGTGCATGTATTTTAGCTAATGATAAGCATGTAAATGTTTTTACTGACAGTCAGTATGCCTTTTCCATGGTGCATGTGTTTGCGCAACAATGGAAAAACCGAGGTATGATTACATCAACTGGTAAACCAATAAATCATGCACAGCTCATATTAGATTTTTTAAAATCCATTCAATTGCCTCAGCGTTTGGCTATCTGTAAATGTGAAGCACACACAAAACAGCAGGATGTTATTTCAAAAGGAAATGCAAGAACTGACGCCACTGCAAAGCAGGCAGCAGCAGAGCACTGTTTACATCTTGCAGAAGATTTAAAACCCTCTGACAGTTTGAATTTAGACATGCTGCAAACAATGCAATCACTGACCACGCAGGTAGAAAGAAAACATTGGTTAAAACAGGGGGCCATCCTCAAGGGCAGTTTATACATTTCAAAAGAAGGAAAACCAATATTACCCACTAACCTTTTTCATTATGCGGCATTATTGAGCCATGGGCAGTGCCATGTGAATCAGGTGTTCACTGCATATGGATTTTCGAACTACTCTAAAAAAATTTTGTTTAACGTGCCAGATTTGCAATCAATATCATGCATAGGGAGCAATACAGCCCAACCAGGGAAGTTTTCCCACACCTCCATACCCATTTCACACCATTTGCATGGATTTTATAGAGTTAAATAAATGTGAAAATAAAAAGTACTGCCTTGTCATTATAGACATGTTCTCAAGATGGGTGGAAGCTTTTCCAACCAGGAACCCGGATGCAGCTACAGTAGCAAAGATTCTTGTAAAAGAAATTATTCCTAGGTTTGGCATTCCAGAGAGAATATATAGTGACAACAGAACACATTTTGTAAACCAAACTGTACAACAGCTAAGTAAGTTTTTTTGGTATTTCTCTAAAAAAATCACTGTGCTTATCATCCACAGTCTGCAGGGTTGGTCGAAAGACATAATGGTATACTTAAAAGTAAACTGAGGAAACTAATGGCTGAAACTGAGAAAACCTGGCTGTACTGTTTACCCCTGGCACTGTTGAACATGAGAACAGTTCCCTCGGCAAAAGGGCTGACCCCATATGAGAAACTGTATGGGACGGCATATTATACACCCCAATGGAAACCTCTCATGACTTCAGACCAGGAAGCTGATCTTACATTAGTTGAATATATGAGGAAATTGTTAAATTCTAAACATCTCTTGCAGTCTAATTCTGTTTCAGGTTCAGAGCAGACTAAGACACCAGAAGGAACAGTGACGCCAGGAGACTGGGTGTGGATCAAAATCATAAAGAGGAAGAATTGGGCATCACTGAAGTGGGAAGGTCCCTACCAGGTGCTTCTTTCAACACCAACTGCAGTCAAGATCGCAGAATGAGCCTCGTGGATACATCTGACACACTGCAAGTTAGTAAAGAAATTTGAGTTGGGTAAAGACCTTACCTCTCCACCAAGACCCTAAGCACAAAGTCTGGCTACAATGGGGGGTCAGATCAATAGGAACTGATCTGTCTCAAACCCAGTGAAGCAATCATCAGTGCTAAGGTCCCATAGGGAAGAGAATAAGGTCAAAATACCCCAAAGTAGTGAGATGATCGCACCAAAGGAAAAAATCGAATTCTGTCCTTTTGGAAAGACTGGAGAAAATAGAGCACCGGAGCAACAACCATTTCCACAAAAGTACGGCATAACCATTCTGATAATGATAACAATGGCATTAGCCTTTCTTTTGTGGCCATTTCTCTTTTCTACTACCTCAGTAAATGCAAATAAATGTGCAGCATGGCATCCAACCTTTAATACTTATCAGGCAATCGAGTACGTGTATGCAGAAACTTTCAATGTTTCAGATTGTTGGATCTGCATGGCTTTGCCGACAGCACATGGAGGTTTAATGCTAGATTCAGTCCCCCTAAATGTCAGTGAGACTGTAAGGGATTTATTAAATGAGACGATAGATATTACTTCAAAGGACAGGGTGGCTCTGCAATTGTTCAGATGACTAAATGGCACTCTATGTTTCCAGAAAAACTGAACTATATTGGTAGGATATAGCAATTGTAATGCCACCCTAACCTATAATTCTGACTATGCAACAAACCTTTCAGCATTAGATTCCTGGGCATCAGATAGTCAGACTAAATATAAAATATACTTCAAGATGTTTCATGCGTGTACAAACAGGTAGCCTTGAAGACACTAATATTACTGCCGTAAAAAACTATTTTGTGTGCAGAAGAAAAGCGTACAAATGGCTGCCAAGGAATTGGTCTGGTAGCTGTTTTCTGTGCTACCTGGTTCTGGCCATATGACACACAGCAGTTTTACCTCAAGGGAAAATTTTAAATGCTCGAGAAACCAAAAAGCCTGCCAATCCAGTGGGACAAGTTGATGCATCCTAGATATATCATCATGACTTGGCTCACGTCAGTGACAAAGGACTGTCACATATGGACTTGGGTGATGACATCATATCATGGGCTGGTATACCAGCATACAGAGCAGTTAAATCAATTTGGGAATTGAGAAAATTGTCTAAGCTACTTGAAACTTTAAGTAATGCTACCTTTTCCACCCTAGAATTGATGACTGATGAGCTGACCGCTATGAGGACAGTAGTGCTTCAAAATTGCATGGCTCTCGACTTCACCCTAGCAGCGAAAGGAGGTGTGTGCACTTTAATCCAGGAGGAGTGCTGTTCGTTTATTCCTGATAATAAACATGAGATCAACAGCCATCTTAAGGTGAGTCAGCAAGTGTCAGTCATGACCAAAGCAGGTTTAAAGCCACTGACGGACTTTTTCCAAAAATGGTTCGGGGGTTGGGGCAGTATCTTGATGAACTTGTTAATTGCCATCTGCGTTGGAGCAGCACTGTTGCTAGTGTGTGGATGCTGCTGCATCCCCTGCATAAAGGGACTAGTAAAGAATGCTATAGATGCCTTGGTTTCAGAGACCTTGTACCAAAATGCTGAATATGAGAACCTCATCAAAACCAAAGAAATGCTTTCTCAGACTTGAACCGAATGACTCCCTAACTGAAAGTGCTTGGTGGGAAATGATTAAGGGAAGAAAGATTGTTCTAAGTTTATTAACAGAATAAAAGTATTAAAAGGGGGGAAATGTTAGGAAATGTATACACTGCTTGAGCTAATGCAATACACAAGGGTTAAGAGTTAATGCATTTATTCTGTATTAATGTGTAAATATCTGTGGCTTTAGCAAAGAATAATTGACGCCTGGAAATCTGCTTACTTAGCAAACCTACATGCTGAATTCAGGGTTGCACCTTGGGAAAAACAACAACTGTTGCATATTAGGAAGGAAAAGACAGTTGAAGGATAAGGTGATAAGGACTGGAGCCCTGTGGACAGTTTGTTCCTGAGAAATGTTTTTTGCAAATCAGCATTATCAGATAATTTATGGTCTGTATGTGCAGAACACTGTATAAAAGAAGCTAACTGAGCTATTGAAAGTTAGACAAACCTTGTACCTACATGCTTTGTCTCCTTGCTGCAAGTGATAAAGGATGCCTTGCTTGAACCTTACGTGAATTGATCTTTGTGTTTTCTTTTACAGAGAATATGTGGATTTGTTTGAGCTGATCGATGCAGAAGGGGTCCAATGGCTAGTGGAAACAGAGTCCTCTAATAGCAAGGACATGTTGGCAGCTTTAGCGGCATTAGGAAGACAGAGGGTAGGTAATCTTCGCCCTAGGACATGGGATAATTGGATGGTTGGCTTTATTTATTTTATAACAGTGCAGCTGGAGAAGGACGGGTCTTTGGCCCCGAGGCTTCTAGGCTATTTCCTTACCATTCGTGAGGCACAACAGTTAAGGCTGGGTAATGCATGGGTTTGGTACGATCAGTGTTTCCACAAATGGAACTCTGTGGACTAGTCACTCCGTTGGGAGGTGCGTCATCCAGATCTATGGTTGGCTATGATGATACATAGTTACGGTGGCTTTAACAGAAGGGTGAGTGGGGTAGAAGCAGCATGTGTGTGTTGGTCTTTTAATAGTGGTTCCTGTTCATGGGTAGGGTGCAAATTTGCACATGTTTGTTCAAGATATGGAGAGAGTTATTCGGCCGTTGGCTGTGATCAGCAAAATCTGTCCACCTGGTACTCTAATGTTATGGGTTGTGAGGGTGGATTTGGTGGGCAAGGCTTCTCACAAGGCTTCCAACCAGTCCGGGGGATGGGTAATTTTTGAGGGTCCCAGGGATTTGGACTCAGGTTCCTTAGAGGCAATAGAGGAAGGGGGGCCATTCCCCATTAAGGTGGAGGTTCTCTGGGGTATGCTTCATCGGTTGCCAGGTCTGGCCATAAAAAATGAGATAATACAAGGATTTTGAGGGGATTTCCTATAAAGTCCACCATGGAAGGGGGTGTGGGAGGTTGCAATAATCTGTGATCTGTTCAAGGTAAAGAGGACATCTTGGAGGTTTTAGTGGAGAAAGAGTGTCGGACGGGGCAGTTATTGGGTCCTTTTTACAGTCCACCTTTCAGTACCTACAGGGTGCCACCTTAGGGGTTGGTGCCGAAGAAATGGGTGGGGGAATTCAGATTGATACAACACTTGTCAGATCCAGAAGGGAATTCAGTAAATGATTTTATTGCAGAAGGGGAGGTTAGGATGCTTTACGCTTTCTTAGATGCTGCAGTGAAAGTGATTAGAGAATTTCGGGAGCCATTGTTGATTTAGGTTGACATTGAGTCTGCTTTTCGATTGTTGCCTATTAGGAGTGAGAATTGGCCACTACTGGGTATGTGAGTAGGTGATAAGTACTACTTTGATAAAGCTATGCTTATGGGCTGTTCAGTGGCATGTGCGACTTTTGAGAAGTTCAGTACAGTATTGCATTGAATTTGGCAGCAGAGAGTGGAAACTCAAAAGGCAGTGCATTATTTAGATGATTTTTTTTTTGGTGGGCGAAGGAAGGGTAGGAGGACAGGAGGGTTGCGGTAGTTTATGATTATGTGTGAGGAGTTAGGGGTACCATTGTCTCAGCATAAGATGGAGGGTCTGGCATGAGCATTAGAGTTTCTGGGATTAACAGTTGATGCGGAGCAGGGACTGTTTTACCTACCCGAGAATAAAATAGAGAGGCTTAGGTCGGTGATACATTCGGTGCTGGGTAAGGATAAGATTCGGATTCATTCAGTTATGGAGTTGCTGGGGTTTTTGAATTTTGCCTGTCGAGCTGTGCACCCAGGGTGAGAATTTTGTAGGTCAGTGATGTATTTGTTGAAAGGGGGTCAGAGTAAATATCATTGGGTTAGGGTGACCCAACTGGTACAGGAGGACTTGGTATTGTGGGAAGGGTTTTTGCAAAAATTTAATGGGATATCTTTTTGACAGTCAGACTGGGTAGGGCAGGAATACCTTCAGTTGTTTACGGATGTAGCTGGGGGTGCTGGTATGGGACCTATTTCGGGGGTTGGTGGTTTGCAGCTGAATGGCCGTGGGATTGGAAGGAAGTATGGAAGCAGGATGGGGCCTTTCTAGAGTTGATGCCTATATGGGCAGCTTTTGTGGTGTGGAAGGAGCATTTGAGGGTCAAACATGTAGTTTTTCACTCTGACAATACGGCTGTAGTGAGGGTATTACAAAAGAAGATGGCTAAGTCGGGTTTGTTATTGTTGGTATTACGTAAATTGGTTTTGCAGAGCCTCTTAATAAATTTTTCCTTTACAGGAGTGCATGTGCCTGACATAAGCAATGAGATTGCTGATAGCTTGTCCCGATTTCAGTTTTACAGGTTTCGAGGGTTGGTTCTATGGGCAGAGGAGGTGCCAGAAACCCTGCCAGAGGAGGTGTGGAATCTTGGGGTGATGTAGCCAAGCAGTTGGTACGGCATTCCTGAGCCCCTTCTACAAGGAAGGTGTATGCTAGGGCACTTTCTGATTTTAATCAGTTTATTTTGCAGCTGCCAGAAGAGGAAGGGGCATAGTCGGAGGAATTACTATTGCAATATGTAGCTCGTGCTTGAGGGCTAGGCAAGGCTTTGCAGATACTTAAGGTGGATTTGGCTGCAATTAGCATTTTCGTTAAGGTGACGGGGATGCAGGATTTCACTAAGTCTTGGACATTAAGGTGTATGTTGAGGGGTTGGGGAAAGTGATGGTGGAACATAGGGATATTTGATGGCCACTAACGAGGGTCATATTGAAAGTTTTGTTGAGAGGGTTAAGTTTGTTACACGGGGGGGGTCTTTGGATTTCTTTATGGGGGGTACATTATGTACATGGTTATATTTTGGCACTTTTCGTATTTCGGAGTTGTTAGGCTCGTTATGTTGGAAGGATGTCATTATAGGGGAGGGTGAGGTTACTATTGCATTAAGGAGGAGTAAGACATATCAGTTGGGTAGGGGATGTGTGGTGGTGCTTAAAACTGACAAGAATCTTTGCCTTTGTCCAGTAATGTGGGCTAAAGAATCTATGAAAAGGCAGAAGGGGAGTGTGGATCAGTTCATTTTTTGTTCAATGGATGGGAAGGTGGTGTCGAGTAGTAGATTCATAAGTTTTGTGAGGTGGGTTTTATGTTTCATGGGATTTCCAGTGGGGAGGTTTGCAGCTCACTCGTTCAGGATTGGTAGGGCCTCAGATTTAGCTAGAGAGGGTAGTTCCATTGAATTGATTAAAAGAGTGGGGGGTGGTCTTCAAATGTATGTTTGTCATATATTAGATAAGTTATGGTCTGATTACTAATTTTCTCTTCTTTTCTTTTAGGGAAGCACATTATCATCTTGGGGCATTTGTATATCCACTAGGCAGAGAAGTGTGCTTTAGTTAGGGATGATGGGGAAAATTTGGGTTTATCACATTTAGGGTGGTCAGTGACTTAGCATGGTGTTAGGGGTCTTAGGTGGGATGGGTTGTTGCATGAATTTGATAGGGCTAAATTGAAGGTGGGTTGTCCTTGTATACTAGTCATTCATTTGGGGGGCAATGACTTGGGCATTTTTTTCCAAAAAATAATTAGTGGACATTATTCTTCAGGATTTGATGAGATTACAGGCATTGTACCCAGGTATGGAAATTGTGTGGTCAGAGTTGGTTCCTTGTTTGTGTTGGAGGAGTGCGTAGTATAGTTATAGGGTGATAGAAAGGGTCAGAAGGTGCGTCAATCAAAGGCTGGTTAGGCAGTTACGAATTTTGGGGATGCATACCACCGAACATAGAGAGTTTGGGGATGGAGAAGAGTCTTGGTACCGAACAGATGGAGTACACCTTAATCTTGTTGGATTGGATCTTTTTAATTTGCATTTGAAGCTCTTTTTAGAGGATATGATTGTGGCTAGGATTCAGGAGGGGGAACAGCCTGGGGACCAGGCTGGTGGTGGAGAAGAGGGACAGGATTGTCCTCTTCTGTTCCCCCTCTAAAGAAGGTAGTTATTGGTTAATGGTTTGGTCTACAGGTGAGTTGAGTAGGTACACTGCCTCTTTTTGTGGGGTGAGTAGGTAAGCTGCCCCGGTGAAGGAGATATCAGGGTGAGTAGGTACGCTGCCCTGAGCTAAATTCGTCCAGGGTGAGTAGTGACACTGCCCTGAGATCATCGTTGCTGAGGAAGATAACTAATGTTGTTTTGTGTGTATAAGTTCATTGTATAATAGAGTTTAATAAAGGTCATCAAATGGCTTTATGTGTTTGGTGTGGTTATTTAAAGGGGGGACAGGACAAATGTAGTTTGGGACAAACTAAGATGTCCCGGTCCCAAGAATAAGGGCAAAATGGTGTGGGGAGGATATAGAGGTAGGAATTAATGTGAGGATTTGTAGTTGGATAGGATAGTGGGATTGTGGTGGTGAAAGGGTTAAAGAGAGAGGGAGATGTGAAAGGAACTGAGGAAAGGGAACGAGGGACTTATGGCAGGCCTAAGTGTTAGGGATTAAAGGAAGTAGGCTCATTTGTCGTGAGTTGGTGGCCCTCCCACCCTCCCTTTTTTGGTTATGGATGGAAGATGTGGGCAATCTGAGGTGGAGAAGAGGGACAGGATTGTCCTCTTCTGTTCTCCCTCTAAAGAAGGTGGTTATTGGTTAATGGTTTGGTCTGGAGATGAGATGACTAGGTACACTGCCTCTTTATGTGGGGTGAGTAGCTACACTGCCCCAATGGAGGAAGTATCAGGGTGAGTAGATACGCTGCCCTGAGGTAAATTCGTCCAGGGTGAGTGGTGATGCTGTCCTGAGATCATCGTTGCTGAGGAAGATAATGTTGTTTTGTGTGTATAAGTTCATTGTATAATAGAGTTTAATAAAGGTCGTCAAATGGCTTTGTCTTTGGTGTGGTTATTTAAAGGGGGACGAGACAAATAACAAATAAACAGTCTAGTAAGTCATATCTTTTCCTTATGTTTATAGGTCCCAAATGCAAAATATGTTTTAAATAGATTAATACTTCCTGTTGGAACAAATATTGCTCCAGCAAAATGCTGCATTGAGCTTTTTATGATTTGAGTTTACAACTTTAGATTATTTTTTATATGCAAAACTATATATATATATTTACACATGCTTTATTGTCTCCTTTTCCAATCAGTCACCATCTTCCTTGATAGTGCAGAGCCTGTGATCACTACATTGGACCTTAATACTGCAGGAGCACTGCCACAAGGCCCAACTCCCAAATGTTTTCATTGAAAATTTTGTCAGAGTACAAGAGCCTGTGGTTACTATCTGTGACCCTGATACTGCCTAATAGCACAGTTCCTAAACATTTTCACTGACAATTCTGCCACTGTACAGTAGCCTGTGTTAACTGCATATGATCCCAATACTGCAGGTGCTCTGCCCCAAGTCACAACTCCCAAATATTTTCACTGAGAATGTTTTCATTGTACAATATCTTGTGGTCACAATATCTAACCCTTATACTGCAAGACGTCTACCGCAAGGCCCAAATCCCAAATGTTTTCTCTGAGAATTTTGTCATTATACAATGTAAGCACATTTAACTTGAAGAACCTTCCTGTGTATTAACTTCAGTTAGTTAAACACTTGTTTACCTATACTGAAATTTGGGTTTATCCCCTCCCCCCACCAAGAGTAGTCCTTTCGCTCTAAGGACTACTTACTAATTTGGCCACTATCCTTTCTCTTGACCAATAATATACACTGCATATGCCAGTTACTAAGTCTCCCTAGTTGTCAGGTTTCTGCATTCAGGAAATGAAAGAAAACCTATTCTACTTGGTACCTCTCTACTAATTGCTGTAAACTGGCTATAAACTGATTACTGCCTGTTGTAATTTGGCCTGAGAGTAAGAGGGTTGCTGTAGTGGAATGTATTGCTAAATATCCCCTCTCTACTGCCTCGTCTTGCACTCAGTCACCATCTTACTTCGCAGTGCAGGTATGTGTCATCAGTTATCACATTTCTATTTGTTCTAAGACTGTGTAGAGCAATGAAAAAAAGACATTGGTAGTGTGTTATATTTGTAACAATGTCATACAAATCAAATAAGCTTTAAGTATGTTGAGCCTGTACCCTCTAACAAGTATGTAATGTCAGTTGCTACTCTTCTGGTATATAAAACATTCTGCTGATGTAGTGGTTATTCCATGATCATTTACTAAGTGATAGTTTTATATTGTTCTTATCATTGCAGTGCTATGTTATGATAAACTACTCTATTCGGCTTTGTGTATACACTGTAGTAATGTGGTTTTCTATTACTATATGTCCTGCTATCTGACCTAAATATCACATGAGCTCTGCTCGAAAGCCCAACTCACAAACATTTTCACTGAGAATTTTATCATTGTACAATGTAAGCAAATTTAACTCGGAGAATCTTGATGTATATTAACTTCAGCTTGTCAAATGTCTACCTGCACATGTTGGAAATTGGCTAGAACACCCCACTTTCTCCAAAACAGTAGTCGTACTCTAAGGATCTCTAATTAAGTTTGGCAGTGTACTTTCTCTTGACCAGTAGATTACACTGTATATGTCAGTTACTAAGTCTCCCTAGTTGTCTG
Source organism: Protopterus annectens (assembly GCF_019279795.1). NCBI lineage: Eukaryota > Metazoa > Chordata > Ceratodontiformes > Protopteridae > Protopterus > Protopterus annectens. The sequence goes on from NC_056725.1 coordinate 322,686,308, forward strand.
TTAATTGCTTTGTACTGGCTACACACTGATTACTCTCTGCTATTATTTGAGCTGATGGTTGAAGTCCACTATGTGCTTTTTCACTTCACTACACTAACCTACCCCCAATTCCATCCACCTACTCTTACTATACTATTATACTTCCAAGCTAAACATTTCACTTGTGACTATTATTCCCTAGCCCTCCCAAACAACCCTACTATGATCATACAAACACTATTTCTTTTTACCTAGTTTCCAACTTTCATTTAATCTTTTAACACCTTTCTCCCTCCCCTATTGCTTTATACTATATTCATTCATAGTCATACACCTCCTTAACATCACCCATTTATTCGACATTGTATCTTCTACTTCTTCTAAATAAGCCCTCACATCTTTCTGTTTTAACTACATCCTCATGCTCTAGCCTTTTTAACCCCTCTAGTCCCTATATTCTAGAAAAGATAATAGGACAACTAAACTCACTTCCTTCAAAGAAAACAATTATTTCCTACCTTCCCTCTATCAGTGTTCAGACTCCACCACTACTAAATATCCTACTGCCCTGAAACTTCTTTTTTCTTTCTTGACCCCTGCTTCCCACTACCTCCCAACAGTAACATAGAGATGTGTATACATAACTATGCTTCTCCTCAGCTTAGCCTCTATTGTTCTCTTCTCCTGGGCCATCTCTCATCCTACCATGACTCTATAATGGCTCTTAACATCTCTCAAACTCTGACCCACCCACCTATTCATACTTCCTTCCTACACTGTCCACATATTCCACCAAACTTATTTAATGACACCCTCATCTTTATACCAAATATAGACTGATTAACTCAATTTCAAGTCAAAACAAAACAAAACTAAGTGGAAAAATACTCTACAAAAGTATAAATAATTCCCAAATATACTAAAATTCTTCTAGGAGACATCTTACTGTCGCTGCCAAAAATATTAGAAGCATGAGAAATAAAGTTGCTAAACAACATGCTTGAATTACCCAACATAAGCCTGATATTCTTGTTGCAACAGATTTTGGCTTAAACCATGCATAAACAACTCTGAAATTACACTTCCCAGATATAGTAACAATAGTAATGACAGTAAAAACAGGAAAGGTGGCAGTATGACTTAATAGTTCTCAACAATTCCCACATTTCCCCTTACGACAAACCAACTCCAAAATTTATTTCAGAAGTGGTTCTTATTGTTGTTGTTGTTCTTCTTCTCGCCACAGCGGAACTCCGGTCCGCTAATGATTGGCAGTAGATTTTTACAGTGCCGAGGTGCCAGCTCAACGCCCAACCTTCAACGAAGCCATGCCCATTTACACATGTCTTTTGAATGTCACTCAACTGTGGGGAGGACATGCAGGCTCCACACAGAAGGTGCTCCAGCCGGGAATCGAATGGGAGAACCTCTTGCTGTGAGGCGACAACTCTACCGCTGCACCACTGTGGCTTCAGAAGTGGTTCTTATTACTTTCCTGAAATTAAACAATTATAAACAAATATGTATTACTGTTCTTTACATCCCGCCAGCTACAATACAGCTATACTGGAAAATATCCTACAATGCATATCCATAACTTTAACAAGAAATATTACTGCTAGGTGACGTGAATGTCAGTTGGTGAGACATAAACTCTAACTCCCCTACATCTAGCATGAACATATTTGGTTTCATACAATTAATTAATAGCTTCACACATTATAGTAAGACATCAAATCCCCTATTACACTGGATTCTAGCATGAGACTCTAGCAAATTCACCACCATGGTCTGACTATCTCCGTGATCATCTCTCTTTCTATACAACCAGACATCTCACAAATCCACTTAAACAGCACGTTTATAAAACAACACACAACCCTTCCTAGTTTAAAACCAGAACTCTTCATTATTACCCTATCATCTGTTAACTGAAACTTCCTAAAAATCATCCACTTATATGATGCTGTAAATGAATTCAATATAATTTTCCAGAATATCCTAAAGTAACTTGCACCTCCTTGAAGGATGAGAAAAAAGAACAAATAATGCAATCTGGCTGTTGAAAAGGAATAGAATACTAATGCAGGCTAGAGGAAAAAGCATTTAAAGACTGGCAAAGATATACAGGTTCATAGGTTCCTAAGTGGGTACTAGGCTATCTGCCCAAAGGCATTTCTAAGCCTAGCCAGAATTTGTTGGCTTTCACAGCCCCCTTAGATTAGTTCCCTGTGCCTCTGTCCAGCAGAGCCACGGAAGTGATCACCGGGGTAAACTTTCTGTTTCCCATTCACTCATCAAGGTTTCTTTTGAAGAGTGTTAGCAAGGAGCTCTGCCTAATGTAGATTGGGATCTTGTTCCAAAGCATGGGAAGTCTCTGTGACAGGAATCCATCCTTCCAGCACGTCCTATTTATTGTTGTGGTGAGATTTAGATCCCTAGAGCGTGAACACCAAAACATCTAGAAAACTTCAGAATTCTTTGCAATCATATTAAACAGCATATTAATGAAGACAAAAAAAACTGTAAAATAATAACTTTCAGAATAATAGTAAATATAAAATAATTCTGGGCAGCAATTAAAGAAATCTTGCATCTCAGTTGAAAATTCAACTCTAACCCCTCTCCCAATAACTTATCACTTGAAACTGTGATACAATCCAGCTTTTATTTCATAGATACTATAGTATCTCTAATTATGAATTCCCCAGCATCTAATCCTAACCCTGCCCAACAGCTATTTATCACCACATCCACTTTCATCTATAAAACATGCCCACATCCTGTATAAACCCACTCTTAAACAAACTCAAACCATTTTCTCCTTCAGCTGATGACTTTCTAAGTTAGTACCTTAAATAGTATTGCCTATCCTGCTTCAATCCTTATAAAAAAATCAATCCAGGAATCCCACGTTCATTCTTCCTGGAAACAATCACACAATATCTCTCTGCACTAAGGAGGAAATTCAACAGACAATACTAACTTTAGACCTAAAGCAATCCTATCCCCCTTCAATAAGATACTTGAAAAATGTATTCAAAAACAACTGGTAAACAATCTCTTGCAAGAGGAACGCCTGCCCCCACACAGTATGGTTACCAGCCTTCCCATAGTACTAACACTACACTTGTAACCTATATAGATACTGTCAATAAAGGTAGAGATAATAGCAAACTAGTCTTCTCCTTATCTTGGACTTGTCTAAAGCCTTGAACACAGATTGTCAGAGCAAACATCTACTTCAAATGTCCTTGTTAGCTCTCTCTCAGCCCACCCTTCTATGGTTTAAAAGCTACTTATCCCATAGTTGCAAGTCAGTATAATGGCACTCCACCCTCTTTCCATACATCCCTGTCTCCTCCAGTGTACCACAAATGTCTATCCCTGGTCTTCTCTTTAACATTCTCACCAATACCCACACATCCATACAACAGGCCTCCCTAACACAATACACAGATAACTCCAAGAGCATTTGCATATCTGACAACATGGCACACCTCCAAAAAAATGACTCAGAAAGCTTTAATAGCCACTGAAATATAATTCACAACTCATGCTCATTCCTAAAGAAAACAAGCTACTACTTTTTCACCCAAATTCCTCTCTCAAGAAAAAACAAAATTTAAAATCCTCTATCTCTTTCTAACACAACCACTAAAGTCACTTCTCGTAGCAATTTATTATGGATGGTAATAGACAATAATCTTAAATTCAATCTGCATATACAAAATTGCATAAGAAAAACTCAGAACTCAGAATGTGTTATAGAGTCAAAACCTTCTAACCAATGCAACTAAAATTACACTTGATACTACGTATCACCTCCTCACACTTCTTTTTGACATTCCCATCCTTATCTAATTTCAGACATAAAAAAAAAAAAAAAAAAAAAAAAAAAAACTTGAACAATGCTTTTAACAAAGTTGATAAATGTGCAGCAACTATCTGTTTCAGAACCCACTAGTGTACAGCACTAAAAAGCCAAATCGGTTAGAGCATCCATCTGTTTATCCAGCACTAAATAACATACTACACAATTATGATATCAGTTGGTAATTATGATCCATTGACCAAAAACTTCTGTCTGTACACAAACCTATCAAATCTGCTGGGCATTGTCCATGCTTGTACCAGGTTGCTAAGGCCTGGAACTCCTTATATCTTTCCATCAAGTCAATACCCTTCCTCCTATCATTCAGAACCATTCTGAAAGACTTCCTAGCCAAAAGACAGCTGTGCTCTTGTTCAGCATTAGGATAAAATATATTCCTAAATGTGAACAAATACTTTTTCATACCTTACACCTCCTTACTCTCCCTTTTTTACTCACTTTTTTATTTTTATCAATTTATTTTCCCTGGCTTTTACATTAAATATACAATAATCCTGTATTTCTCTTACTTCATATTGCAGTTCTTGTTTGTATTATACTAACTTACCTTTCATTTCTCTACAAACTGGTTACAATTTATCTAAATATTAAATATATGTCTTTCTCCTAAATACTTGGTCCTGCCCATGCCAAGTGTGATGCCTGTGTACTGGCCCAGTAATCAAGGAGCCTCAATCCTCACCAATAGCACCAGTGAGGGGCGTGAACATTGGGAAGGATAACCAGTATACACACAGTAAAGTACAATTTCCCTTAAGAGAACACAGACATCACAGTCAGTCTGGGGCTGGTTTGTCCCTTTCTCTCCAGATCCCCAATAAGACTCCCTACTGGCACAGCTATAGGGTAAATACCTCAGCCTAGTGGTCAAGCCAAAACCTCCAGCGTCCTCTCTGTCCAACCAGTGCTTTGTGCTCCTGCCCAAGTTGCTGACATTCACACACTTTGAGATATGAGTTATATACAATTGTCCAAACACTCTTGGGGACAGCTGGCACAGGTTCTCCAGCTGTGCCACCTTCTCTCCAGGCTATAAGGTAGAAATCACTGCCACCAACCACTAATACCAGCTACTATAAGGTCCTTCCCAAATGGGGACCAATTTCACTTTGTAATATTACTGTCATCCAAATAGTAAGTGTAACCCAGGGCTAAAGCTGTTCTGAAGTGGCTTAGTACAGTATCACTAAATATATGCAAGTACTCTAGAAATTGCCTCTACACAAAACAGCCACAGTTGAAAGGTTTAAAACTATTTAATAATAAATAATAAAACACAAGACAATACTTATTACTTCAACAGAATGACATTACAGAGTTCAGAAATCACAGGAAAATGCTTTAAAGTAATACTGGAGAATAATCTGACATAAAAATACAAAATAGCTAGACTAATCTGGCTATTTCTATCTATCTCTAAGATAAATCACCGTTCTAAATAAATTTCTTACTTACAGAGCAAGCAAGTGCTGGTGAGTGGACGTTCTTCAAACAAATTCCAAAATGCTCTATTCTCTTTCCCTGAGAAAGTCATAAATTGATAACACAGTACTGCTGAGTCATTTCGCATTACATCATTCTTGACACTTCTCTGGTTCCCGGACTAACAGAAACTCAAAATTTGCATTTCTTAGTAAGTTGCACCTGGCCATGAAGCCACAGCAGTAAAAGACATTATACATGTAAAACCTTAGTAATTATCTCTTAAATCAAGTCAACTCAAAGAATTTCCTGGCCCACACATCCTGTCTCCGAGCTTGAGATCAGTCAAACAATGCTTGGCTTATCAGCTTTCTTCCAGCAGAGTGCACTGTGGTTAAATTTTTGAAGTTCGGTACAACATATAGTTTAATCATAACATATAGTTCTCTTTACATTTGTAAACCAAGCCTGTGGATTATATTAATATTTACAAATGACATAGAATTATATACAAAATTCTATCTTGCTAGGCTGGAGCCTTCACATATCTCCCACCTGGAAAACTCAAGATACCCTTGAGAAATGTTGCTTGAGAGGGTTAGGTGTATCTGAGTATACCTTATCCCATTCCCTGTCTTCAGACCCCATCTGCGCTGGCATTGCTAACCCCACTGCAGTGCTGCACTGACATATCATATGCTTGCAACCCTAGGCTCCATCTTATCAACTTGGCATTTTTCTGGCTGGCTCTGTGTAACCATATTAGGGGATTGTGATCTGTAACTACAGTGAATTTTCTTCCATACAGATTAGGCTGAAGTTTCTGCAGTGCCAACACTATGGCTAGACATTCCTTTTCTACAGCTGCAAAGCATTCCTCCCTGGGTGGCATCTATGACCGAGGTAAACCACTGGGTGCTAATCCCCTCTGAAGAAATCTGGCTAGTACAGCCCCCTACCCCATGGTTTGAAGCATCCACACGCACAACAAATTCTTTGCTGTAATATGGACTGGCTAACACAAGCAGTCCTCCCAAATCTTCTTTAAGCTTCTGGAATGCCTGCTTACATGCTGTGGTCCACACTACCTTATCTGGTCTGTTTTTCCTTGTCAGGTCTGTGAGGGGAGCAGATATGGTGCTTTAACTGGGTACACACTTTCTGTAGTACCCTGCTGTCCCTAAGAATGCCCTCACCTGCTTTTTGGTAAAAGTTGCAGGCCATGCCTGAATGGCTTCCACTTTGGCAGGTTCTGGCCTGATCTTACCACTCCCCACTCTGTGTCCCACGTAGGAGACCATTGCCATACCCACCTGATATTCGCTTGGCTTAATGGTCACCTTTGCCCTCTGTAGTCTGCCCAGCACCTCCCTCCCAGACATGCTGAAGGTGTTCTTACCAGGAATGGTTGTAGATGGCAATGTCATCTAGGTAAACAAAAACAAACCCTCCTGTCCCTGCTAGGATATGATCTACCAGCCTCTAGAAAGCTGCTGGGGCATTTTTCATCCCAAAGGGCATCTTTGTGAATTCATACAAGCCAAAAGGGGTCACAAAGGCTGACCTCCCTCTAGCAATGGGAGTCAAGGGCACCTGCCAGTAACCTTGGTAAGATCAATGGCGATAAGATACTTAGCCCTACCCAGCTGCTCTAGTGCCTCCACTGTACTAGGCATGGGGTAAGCACCTGACTCTGTGTGACTATTTAAATTCCTGTAGTCCACACAGGACCTGGTTCTGCCATCCTTCTTTGGCACTGGCTCCACTGGGGAGGGCCAGGGAATGTTGGACTCTTGAATTACCCCTAGTTCCAACATTTTCTGCATCTCCTCCCTCAGAGTCTTTTTGACTCTCTCAGTCACTCTATAAGTGACCTACCTAATAGGCCTTTGGGGTCCTGTATCCACCTGGTGCTGCACCAGGTGAGTGCAACCTGGTTTCCCAGTGAACATGTTCCCAAATGCCTGTAACATTGCTCAGATTTCTCAAACCTGGGTAGGAGATAGCTACTGGGACATTGCTACCCCTTCCACTGAGGTGTCAGTCCGAGTCTCACTGAGGATATCAGTCACCAGATCTCCCTCACACTCTTCCTGCATTCCACTGAAAATACTCAGCACAAGGGCCTCCCTATCATGGTAAGGTTTCATCATGTTAACATGGTAAAATGTGTGACCCTACCTCGTGTCTAGCAGTTCTACCATATAGTTAACGTCACTGACCTTTCTTATCACCTTGTAGGGTCCCTCCCAAGCTGCTTGCAGCTTGCTGTGTCTGACAGGAATGAGAACCATTACCTGCTGCCCTACAGCATTCTCTTTAGCTTGACCATTCCTGGCACACCAGACCTTTTTTCTGCTGTAGGGTTTCTGCCACATTATTCTGAGCCAAGCCGATGAGTTCCCTGAGCCTTGTCCTGAGGTTTAGGTCTTATGCCACAACAGACTCCTTGTGAGATTCACACTCACCTTTCCACTCATCTTGAATTAAATCCAGAGTTCCTCTTACCCTATGCCTATACAGCAACTCAAAGGGTGGAAAACCTGTCGATTCCAGGGAAACCTCTCTGTAGGCAAACAACAGATGGGGCAAATGCTTGTCCCAATCCCTCTTAAACTGGTCTGCAAATGCCTGTAGCATGGACTTGATTATAGAGTGTAACCTCACCACAAGACCATTTGTCTGGAGATGGTAGGGGGTGGTCTTCAGGTGCTTCACCCCACAGTACTTCCACAGACAAGCCAGCAGGTCTGACATGAAACTAACACCTCAGTCAGTCAGTATTTCTTTTGGGAAACCTACCTTGCTGAAAATCTCTAACAAAGCATTTGCCACCCTTTCCGTCTCAATGGAGGACAAAGCCACTGGCTCTGGGTATCTTGTAGCATAATCCACTACCATTAGGATATACTTTTTCCCTGTAGAACTTGGGGTACTCAGAGGGCCCACAATATCCATAGCTACCTTCTGAAATGGCTCCTCAATCACAGGCAAAGGCATGAAAGGGGCTTTCACCTTGTCTCCCACCGCCTTGCCTAACTTTTTGCACTGCCCAAAGGTCCTGCAGTACCCTGTTACATCTATAAAAATTCCAGGCTAATAGAAGCTCTGCATAATACATCTCTTTGTACATTTTATGCCCGTATGACCTGCAAAGGAAATATCATGGGCTTTGGCTAGAAGCAGAAAGTAGCCTCTAGGCACTACCAACTGCTGTATTCTCTCACCTACCAGCCCTCCCTCAGGGGTTCACTCTATATACAGTAACCCTTTGTCCCAGTATACAGATTCCCCCTTCCTTTGAGAATCAGGTGCCTCACTAGCTACCTGCCTCAGGCCTTGCAATATAGGGTCTGAGACCTGAGCTTGTCTCAACTCTCTCTTTGTAATGCTTCCCAGCTCCCCTTCCACAGGAAGTCTGGTATCCTCTGACAGTGGTGCCTCACTGTCAGCCTGGGTACTACTACTCACCACTACCCTTGGAGTCAATCTGTCCAAGGGAACATCAGTACCCACAAACAGCTGCGGCTCACCTTCAGTCTCACTGCTACAGAGTAGCTCCCTCCCTGAAGTAACCACTTCATCAGTTCTGGCTGCAAGTATGTGGTCTGACTGGGTCTCCCCAAGGCTACCAGACCCACATGCTTGTCTCCAAGATTGACTGCTTGCAACTGCATGAGCATATGGTACTGCATTATCAAAATCCTTCCCTATCAGGACATCTGCAGGATGGTAATTTGGTACTCCTGTTGTCTCAAGCCAACCTACTATTGGCATTCTGTCCTTCCTATTTAATGACTCTCTCACCTTTTGTTCCCCACCTTGCCTCCGTGGACAACTATATGCCAGATGACTCCACTGGCTGCATTCACAACATTTAACCCTGGATGAGTACCTACACTAGTGGCTTTCCCTGCTACTGACAGATTCTGTTGGGGCAGTCTTAGTTGCCCACCATGGGTTCCCTTAGACGCATGAGCAGCACTGGGTGTCCCTTTCCTGTGCAGAGATGCCCTGCTTGCTAAGTATAGGTCTCCCTTCTTCCCCAACTCATTTGAGGTAGCACATTATCTATCAGCTAACCAGATCCTCATGTCCTCAGGGAAAGTGCTAAGGGTTTGTTCCCCTCACCAAAAGGTCTGCCAGCCCTTTGAAAGTGGTGACCTGACATCCACTCACCCACCTATGAAAATAAGTGCTCAGTTCAGCAACATATTCACACACACTTTCATCTGCCTTGCGTCTATGCTCACAAAACTTTTTCCTATAAGTTTCAGGTGTTAGCTTAAAAAATTCTAACAAATATTTATTTACAGCATTATAGTAAAATCAGTCAAAGTCAGATAATTTGGAAAGTACATTTGCAGATTTACCATGGAGTAAGGGGGTCAGGAAGCGAATCCAGAGACTTTGTTCAACATCATACTGTTTACATACCCTCTCAAACATATGAATGAAACTATCAAAATGATCCCCCTCTGTAAACTGTGGAAGAAATTTCCTGACCTTTTGTGCACCTGGGGTCCAGTTACTCCCTTCCCTATTACCTCGATGACTTTGGTGAAGAGTCAGCATCTCCTTTTCATGCTGCCTCTGCCTCACCTTCTCCACAGCTTCCATTTCCAAATGGATGGCCTCCAACTCAAGTCTCTTTAGCTCCCGATGCATGTTTAAGTCCTCTGCAGAAAGATTGTGTGGTCCATTCTGTGAGTTTTGTACATCTCCATGGCCAGTCTGATCATCCTCCTGATTGCTTTTTTCTGATGCAGCTGTAACCAAAGCTGCAATCATTTCTGCTTTAGTCAGGTTTCCATGCACCAGTCCCTCACCCTGGCACATCTCAACAAACTGCCTCCTTGTCAGCTTGCCATACTCCTCTGCTGACATGCTTGCCTGCTCTCCCTGATTAACTAAGCTAACAAAACAAATACACCAGTTGTGATTGTCACTCTGAATATTCGCTGCATGGCTGATTTAGAGTACAAAACACCTTCAGTGATCACTGTCCACAAGGTACAGGAATTCACCATTCACACCACTACAAGCCAATTAGAATGTGATGTGGCTAACTCATCACTATCAAAAAATTAATATTTGATGTGGATATCCCACCACTGTGAAACAATTAATATGTGATGCATGTGCACTGGCCCAGTAATTAAGGAGCCTCAGTCCTTACCACACACACCTGTGAGGGGCATGCACACTGGGAAGGATAACCAGTACACACATAGTAAAGTACAATTTCCATTAAGAGCACACTGAGATCACAGTCAGTCTGAGATTGGTTTCTCCCTTTCTCTCTAGATCCCTAATAAGACTCCCCACTGGTACAGCTATAGGGTATAGATCTTAGCCTAGTGGTCAAGCCAAAACCTTCAGTACCCTCTCTGTTCAACCAGTGCTTCGTGTCCCTGCCCAAGTAGCTGACACATGCACACTTTGAGATATGATTTATATACAAATGCACAGACACTTCTGGGGAAGGCTGGCACAGGGTCTCCAGCTATGCCCCCTTGTCTCCAGTCTATAAGATAGAAATCACTGCCACCAACCAATAATACCAGCTACTATAGGCCCCTTCCCAAAGTGTGACCAGTTTTACTGTGTAATAGTACTATTATTCAAATAGTAAGTGTAACCCAGGGCAAAGGCTATTCTGGAGTGGCTTAGTACGGTATCACTAAATTCATGCAAGTACTCTAGAGCCTAAATTATCTCTACACAAAACAGCCACAGTTGAAAGGTTTAAAAATATTTAATAATAAATAATAAAAACACAAAACAATACTTATTACTTTAACACAATGTCATTATAGAGTTCAGAAATCACAGGAAAATACTTCATAATAATACTGAAGAATAGTCTGACAAAAATACAGAAAACAGCTTGACTAATCTGGCTATTTCGATCTATCTCCAAGAGAATTCACTGTTCTAAATAAATATCTTACTTATAGAGCAAGCAAGTGCTGGTAAGTGGATCTTCTTCAGACAAAATCCAAAATGCTCTATTCACTCTGAGAATGTGTTAAATTGATAACAGTACTGCTGAGTCATTTCACATTACATCATTCATGACACTTCCCTGGTTCCCAGGCTAACAACCACTCACAATTTACATTTCTTAGTAAGCTGCACCTGGCCAGGAAGCCACAGCAATAAAATACATTATACATGTAAACACTTAGTAATTATCTCTTAAATCAAGACACTAGAAAGAATTTCCAGGCCCAGACATCCTGTCTCCCAGCTTAAGATCAAACAGTCATATAATGCTTGACATAGCTTTCTTCCAGCAGAGTGCACTGAGGGTACATTTTTGAAGCTCAGTACAAAATATAGTTTAATCATAACATATAGTTCTCTTTACATTTGTAAATCAAGCCTGTGGATTATATTAATATTTACAGATGACATAGAATTATCTACAACATTCGATTTAACTAGGCTGGCAGTCTTCACACCAAGCTCCCACTTAACATCTCTGCAATCTCTACCTCACCTCTGTTTGCCTCACTCCTCTTCAAATCTATAAGAATTATTTCCTCCTATTTCTCTTACTCTCACTCCTCATTTCTCTCCTTTACTATCTGGCATGTAATACAGTGTTTTTACACTTCTGGCATCATATGGATGGATATACACTGATGAAGGCTTTTTTTGACTTGAAAGCTTTGTTTTATTAAACACTTGTTCAGTATCACCGTTGCTTGGTTTGTTTCATACTGCATCATATGGATGGAACCTTTAGCTTCAGTATTATACCTTCACTAATTGTTATACCACCGTTATGTCTTTTTCCCGGTGGTACTTTTGATATATAACTTATTTTTACTTTTCATTACATTGCATATTTTTGTAATGGGAACTGTCCATGTAATATTTAAGGTATTGTGCTTCTGTAACTAGACTAGAACTTGTCTATTCAGGTTTTGGGGAATTGTACTTTGTACCATTATGTGAATGTATTTTTTTGTTTGTTGGTATGTAGATTGGAGCTTTTCTCCAAGGGTCTCCAGTGAAAATGGGTCTTTGTCTAAGCTAGACTAACCCGGTTAACTAATGTCAAATAAATAAATAATAAATAAAATTAATTCTTAACTAAGGTTTTCATTCAGTGTCTAATCTGATATACTTATCTGAACTGTAGTTGTTTTTTGTAATATTTTTAAAGGCTGCAAAATTATTGCTCTTTTTTATTTTCTTGGGCCTCACTGAAAATGCACTCATTCTCAGTTGGACCTTTCCAGTAATCAAATGTCAATAAACAATCAATCACTAAATATGTCCTTTTTCCAGGTACAAAGTACTTCTGTGTTTCTTTGGTTTCTCGCCTGCATAGAGCACTGAAGAAAAATGACCATATGTGGTCTGTGGTTTTGTATGAGTGTGTGTGTATGTGTGTGTGTGTGTGTGTGTGTGTGTGTGTGTGTGTGTGTGTGTGTGTGTGTGTGTGTGTGTGTGTGTGTGTGTGCGTGTGTGTGAGAGTGTGTCCTGGTGATGGAATGTGAATGTGCATGTTTACATAATAGTAAGCAGCATGTTTACAATTTTTCTGGCATTATTAGAGGATGGAGAAAGCTGGGTTAGATGGCTTATCTACCATGGGAGCAGTGAATAATCTGATGCACATGTGTATATGTGTGTATATAATTATCGCCCAATTAGCCTGATGAGTCTGATATGCAAAGCTATAGAACTTATCATTATGGACCTAATAAACAAGGATCTAGGGAATCTCCAATCTCTGGATCCTACACAGTTTGGTTTTGTGAAGGGTAGATCATGCCTGCTCAACTTGCTCGACTTCCATGAGTCAGTCACCAGAGCTATGGATGAAGGCAAGGTGGTTCATACAGCCTGCCTTGATCTGGCCAAGGCCTTTGATACCATTCCCCACTCAGGAATCATAGAAAAACTCACTAAGCTAGGCATCAACCCCTATATCACTAGGTGGGTTGCAAACTGGCTCTCAGATAGAACCCACAGTATGAAAGTAGCTGACTCCAAGTCAGACTGCCAACCAGTCACGAGTGGAGTCCCACAGGGTTCGGTCCTGGGTCCTCTCCTGTTTGGTATCTACTTCTCTGAAGTCCAGGCAAACACAAAGAGACTCTGACTGATAAATTTCACAGACTATTGCAAGTTGGGAACTATTATTAACTCCCCAAGTGATGTTGACATCCTATAGAAAGGCTTCAATGACACCAATGACTAGTGTCAGAACCATGGCCTTAAGCTCAATGCCAAAAAATGTGTTGTCATCCTCCTTGGGAAAAACCCGGTTCCAACACATTGATGGTAGTCCACTGAACACAGAAGGTATTATAAGAGATCTGGGACCACAGGTTGACAGGAACCTCTCTTTTGACCACCACATTGCTACTGTGGTCAGAGAGTCCTTCTATGTGGCACATCTCACTACTAAGGGTTTTGCATCCAGGAAGAAAGAGATCATTGTCTCCCTCTACTCTTCCCTCATTAGGCCAGTCATCGAGTACAATGCCCTATTTGGCATGTACCTCTCAACAACTGGAGAGGCTGCAAAATTACTTCACAAAGAGGATCCTAGGCCTTAAACACTTGTCCTATATGGACAGACTCAAAAAACTCCAAGTATTCTTTGTCTCATATCGCCTACTTAGAATTGATCTCTGCTTGACTTACAAAGCCATGTCTGACCCAGCTCTGTTAGAATTGCTACATCTAAAGAAATCCCTGTGCACCACATGCTCCAGAGACCACAACCTCATTACCACAATCAACAGAACATGCTGGAGGGACAGGTTCATAACCCAGAGACTGCCCATGCTATGGAATAGACTTCCCATACATGTCAAGCAGAGCACTTCACTGGCCCTCTTCAAGAGAAATCTTGATGAGTGGATGGGAAATAGAAAATTCACCCTGGGATCACTTCAGTGGCTCTACTCGACAGAGGCAGTAGGAACTAAGGTTGGGTGGCACGATGCCAGATTAATCCTATAGGTTGGGCTTGTAAAGGCTCCAGGTCCATTAGCCTAGTACACACCTATGAACCTGTATATATATAAAATATATATATATATATATATATATATATATATATATATATATATATATATATGTGTGTGTGTGTGTGTGTGTGTGTGTGTGTGTGTGTGTGTATGTATATATGTATATATATATATATATATATATATATATATATATATATACACATATATATATATATATATATATATATATATATATATATATATATATATATATATATATATATATATATATCTATGCTTCCCCTTCACAAGATCAAATGGATGGATGCTCGAAATTCATAATCTCGAGACCAGAATCTCAAACTTCCATTCACTCAAAATTGAGAATGCAGGGGGCCAGGTCCCCTGTACCTTAGTAGTTTAAATGTGAATGTTCCATGACCGCACTATAGCGGAGGAATGGAAAATCTTCCGTTTTGCGCTTACGCGTATAGTGCGGAATGGGAGATTTCCCTTTCCTTCACTATACATCGATCATGGAGGAGGTATATTTAAGTAGGGGAGGTGTGGGGGGTGCAGGGGACAAAGCCCCCTTACAAAAACATTTGAAAGGTGTTAATTTATTTTTTTTGTCCCTTTCATATGTTCGAGCTTCTCTAAATTCGAGAGTCTGGTTTTGAGTTTATGACTTTCGAGTTTAGAGAAATTTGATCATATGAAGGGGAACTATATATATATATATATATATATATATATATATATATATAGATATATATATATATATATATATATATATATATATATATATATAGTTAGGCACATTTGTTACATAAGCTGCAAGGTGATGAACATTTCATTTTTGAACCACCCTTTTCAGTATGGTTATTTGTTAATAAGTAAATTTACTGTTTGGGCAAAAATATAAAATGAATATGTGAAAAATATTGCCAAAGCTGTAAATGAACAAATCCAGTCACATGCATGAATCTCTATGAACCTATACACCTTTAGCAGCAGGGCCTTGAAGTAAAATAGCAAGAAAAAAAGGATGACTGAGTAAAAGTGCTGTGAAGTATTAACATCTAGATAATATGGAGATAAGGAACTGGTGCAGAGTGATTAATAGTCATGGTTGTAGAATTGTGAAGTTATCAATAACTGAACCTATGGTGAGAGACCTGGCACAAGGCTTTCATCTCCATGCCTCATCATCTTGTTATTCCTGTGCCTGAGATGCTATCAAGACTGAGGGCACAGAGGCCTCATCCCTCTGTGCCAGAATGCCAGGCTATTTATTTAGGTGTTTTTTATTTAGTATCATCTGGGTAGAGAATTTTAGAAATCACAGCAGAAATAAAGTTTGCATTAGCAATGCAAAATCATTTCCCAAAATAAAATTCAGTTACTCTGTCAGTTATTAATGAAAGGTGTTGTTAAATAAAGTACAGTATAACAAAACAATTAATCCAAATACACTAAGAATTAAGTACATATTACACATTCTCAGGGTATGTGAAAAATACACAAAAATACATATAAAGTAATGCTAATTTTGGAAACAATATATTAGTGAGCATATGCGGTAACACAACATCAAACCCCACACAGCATATTGTTAGAAATTGATCAATATTATAAAAGGACAATAAGTGCAGCAATCTCTCTCTCTGTGTATATATATATATATATATATATATATATATATATATATATATGTGTGTGTGTGTGTGTGTGTGAATATATCTATATCTATATCTATATATCTATATATATATATATATATATATATATATATATATATATATATATATATATGGTTTCACTTCATATACGCGAAATGCTGAGATCCCAAATTTCAGCATTTTGAGTGCATGAAGCCGAAACCATCATGGCACGAAACCCCAGAAAGCTGAAATCACAAACCTGAACAGACATACAGTACACCACACACAAACCACAACACCTAAACCACAAAAACAAAAACACAACAAACCACCACAAATACACATACCTGCACTAAACAGAAGCAGGGGGGCAAACCCGCCTGCACCCCCCCCACACCCCCTACTTATATATACTAACTCTGAGATCGCACAAACAGAGAAAAAAAACTCAAACACACACATTCTACAGTCCCTTGCACGCACACACACACACACACACACACACACACACACACACACACACACATCATTTACAAAAACGGCCACATACACTCACTCACCTGAAAGTCCGAACACAAACATCCCAATCAAACATTTCCCATAATGTAGCGTCACTGCATAAGCATGGATTCAACATGTTTGCATCTGTGCTTATGCACTTTCGCTATTCTGAAGTTTTGGCTTCATGCACTCGAAATGCTGAAATACGAGAGTTCAGCATTTCAAGTATATGAAGTCAAACCAGACATATATATATATATATATATATATATATATATATAATCTAAGGGCTTTTGTCTCAGAGGAGGGGAAGTGTGGGAATAATGTAGAGAACAGCGATGATAAATGAGAGCAAATATTTTAATACAATTTTCTTAATATATGGTCTAAAATATGCTTCCTAGTTAATTAGACCTTGTGGAGTGTACAAAATTGATTACGTAACCTCACAACATGTACACTGAGCCAGTATTTAACACTGATCTTAAAGCCAACTAAGACGGAAGTGTTGGACTATAGTAGTCAGCCTACTGGTGACCTGATTGAGAAGGAATGCTGGATATTAAGTTGAACATACATTACTGAAACAACTCCGAGACTGAACCATGGAAGGAGTTACATAATATAGGAGTATTTTACTAAGAAAAATTTGATCTACTAATGTGGAGCAGACTGCTGTCTTTCTGTTTGAGTTTAAAAGACTAAAAGGGAAGTAGCTATGGAAATAAGAAGACAAGCAGTAAAGATTAAGAGCAATACAGATATTAAAAATGTGAGATCCAAAATGCTAATGTCAATTGAAAGATATAAATAGCTAGAGGAGTAAAGCACAGACACAGCAATAGTTTGCATCTTTTATAATGGAATGGAAGTATGATTAGCTTGAAAAAAATTATATTGAGGAAGTTGGGTGCATGAATTCCATAGATATTAAGACTGTTTATTTGTTTTTATAAAATGTTTGTGTGTCAAGCCGCCAGTCTCTAGGGTGTATTTTGTAATTTTGGAATTCTAGGAGATATACTAAGAGTTGATGTTAAGTTGTCTATCTCGCCTTCATTCTTGCTGGATGGGTTCGGAGCCGACCTCGGCTCCGACTCGGCCACTCTAAAGCTCAAGAGTTGGTTCCACCGGCTCGAGGCTCCCCTTATATCCCACAATGCTAGGCGAGAGTTACCTCAGATCTCGTTTGCCGCTACAGCTTCGAGGTTGGTTGCTTCTACCGGTTCCTGGTGAGTTTTAGCTTTTTCTATTAAAAGTTACTCTTTTTACCCCTTTTTTAGTTTAATTCTTCTTAAATTAGTGTAGTTCATAGAACTTTATTCCCGACCCTAATTTTTCCCGTTTCTTGTTTAAAAGAACCTTTGGTTCTTCCCTTGGGCCTTAGGCCTTCTCTTCCCTAAGGGAGTGTTTGTGTAGTTTACTATAATTTGCTACAGTTTGTTGTACTTTATTTTTAGTATCATTACTAAAATTGTTATATTTTCTGACAGGGTATAACTGGTGTGTTTGAGTGTGTGTTTGTGTTCACCACTTAGGCTATGTCAAAAGAAGCAAAGGTCTCCGGATTCAAGAAGTGTGATGCGTGCTGTCAGAAAATGTCTCTGACAGACGCTCACACTTCTTGTGTCTATTGTCTGGGGCCTTTGCACCTGCAGGACTCCTGTGCTGTTTGCCATGGCTTCAGCCCCAGGGTCCTGCAGGAAAGAAAAAACAAGCTAATTCTGAGAGGCTTGTTGAAGCCTGAGGATTCCCTGTCTGTCTCAACAGGGAAGCCCTCTAAGGCATCGAGGTCTTCGGCTCCGGCTTCTGAGCCGAGACCTCAGGTTGTTCAACCTTTGCCTTTATCGGCTCCGGCTGGAGCCGATAAGACTCAGTCCACAGTTTCTGTGGCTTCCTCGGCTCGGCGAGCCGAGGTTATCGAGGTACCCGTGTCGGCTCCGACAAGATCTTCGGAGCCGACAACCAGAAAGAGGTCTAGGTCACCTTCTCTTGGCTCCGTTCATTCGGCTCCAGATTCTCCCCTCCTGTCTGAACGGAGCCAAAGGTCTCATTCCTCTAGGTCATCGAGGCTGTCCGATCATGACCTTCAGAGGGTGGTGAGTCGACTACTCAAGTCCGAGGCACTAGCCCAGATGCTTCAGAGCCCGACTCATCAGTCGGTGCCTGCCCCGGTCCATCAACTCTTTCCTCCTTCGACTCTTTTGAGTTCGGAGCTGGGTCGTGTCGGAACCGAGACTGTGGTCACCTCGGAGCCGAGACAATTGTCTTCGGCTCCGTCGTCGGCTCCGTTTTCTTCCATGGAGGAATCTCGGCGCCGGACTTCCCTCGTCGGCTCCGAGGGGGTGAGTGGCATCGGACCCTTGTCCGACCCCCCTCTCCCTCTCGGTGCTTCGGCGCTGGTGAGTTCGGCTCCGACATCGGCCTCGGAGCCATCGCTGTCGGTGCCGAGGGGGGTCCTTAGCTCCTCGGAGCGGGGACCTCTGGCTCTGCCTGACAGGGGTGCATTCGAGGTCATGCGGAGTGTGTTAGAGCCTGGCTCTACTCCACAGTCGGCTCCGTCAGCCCCTCCCTCTATGCTGCCTCAGGGTAAGTCGACTCACTCCCTCATCCCGGACCGCAGAGAGCCAACTCCTCAGGAGCCCCCTTTGGGGATTTCATCCTCTTCCGAGGCCTCTCCTGATTTGGCAGAAGAGCCTCCTCGGAAGAGGAAGTGCAAGAGGAAGCACATTGACTCACCTGAGTCTATCACGTCGGACACAGATCTGGATGATTCTGAGGGTTCCCCGCCTTCCCCTTCTGAAGATGTCTCATTTGCAGACATTCTGGAGATCCTTAAACAGAGGGGAAATTGGCCAGCCCTCAACCCTTCGGAGGACGGATCTGTGTATCTTGAGGCGTTTGGCTCTCGTCCTTCCACCTCCTGGGTGTCCCCCCCTTCGACCCCCTCATGCAGGTGGTTGCTAAGAAGGCATGGACGGCTCCTGATTCAGTGGACCCCACTCCCAGGAGACCCTCCAAATTCATCACAGCTCCATCAGACAAGGAATTTTTATCAAAAGGAGTTTCTGTGGATGCTATGGTGGTAGCTGCCGCCACAAAGAAGGAACTGGCTGATCCTTCAGTGCCTGTCCATCCACCTAACAAGGAATCTAGGTCCATGGATAGGTGCAAGCGGATGTTCTCCTCAGCGACATTTACTATGCGTTCGCTGAATTACCTGTGCCATTTCACTCGTCTTCAAAGGGACTTGATCAAGGAAGCGAGTGAAATGCTGAAGGACCCTACAGCTGCGGGTTTCCAAGAGAAAATGAACACGCAGCTGGCTATCCTTAATTCTATTTCCAACTCCTCCATGCGCCTCCTCTCTTATGCGGCCGATGGAGCGAGCAGAGCCGCAGGAACAGGGGTAGCCTTACGTAGGCACGCCTGGATGCGGCTATGCAATTTTGCGGAACCTTTCAAGACGTCTTTCACGAATTCCCCTTTTGATGGATCATCTCTTTTTGGTCCACAAGTGAAAGAAACCCTGACTAGGTGCGAGACTGATGGCAAGACCCTTTCTGCCGTCGGAGTCCGTTTTTCGACTCCTTCTAGGCCTTACCCCAAAGGCCAGAAGGGTGGAAAGATGTGGTTCCGTAAACAATCTCAAGGGACTTCGCCTGACGCACAGAGTCGGTTCCCCACCAGAGGCAGAGGGGGGAACAACAATGGTAGACGTCGCCCTAGAGGCAGAGGGGGTCCGCAGAACCAGGGCAATCGAGAAACTTCCTCCGATAAGCCCTTTCAGCATCCCTGAGGTGTTGCCCGACTGCCCATCTTCGGAGGCAGTCGGGGGAAGATTGTCACTGTACCCAGAAGCCTGGCTATCCTTGACACAAGACAAATGGGTACAGTCCATCATTTCCGAAGGTTATTCTATCCCCTTTCTTCGTTTTCCAAATCAGTCAAAAAAATCCCTTCCAGATGTTCCACCCACTCAAAGGGATATAGCAGCTTTGGAAATTTCAAAACTGCTTGCAAAAAGAGCTATTCAGCCAGTGTCAGCAGACCAACAAGGATCCGGAATCTACTCAAGGTTCTTTTTAGTTCCAAAGAAAACAGGGGACTGGAGACCAATTTTGGATCTCAGTATCTTGAACAGATCGGTCAAGAAGACAAGATTTCGGATGGTCACGCTGCAATCCATTCTTCCCCTATTGGGAAAAGGAAACTGGATGTGCTCTATAGACCTTCAGGACGTGTACTATCACATAAAAATGAACAGACGCTCCAGAAGATTCCTCCGCTTCAGGCTGGGAACCAGTCATTTTCAATTCAGGGCCCTGCCCTTTGGTCTCACCACTGCCCCCCGGGTGTTTACCAAATGCATGGCAGTGGTAGCTTCTCACCTGAGACGACAAGGATTCCAGGTGTTTCCATATTTGGACGACTGGCTCCTCACAGCTCCCACCAAGCATCTCCTTCTGATGGCCAGAAATTATACTTTTCGCGTCTGTCAAAAACTGGGTATCTCAATAAATTGCGAAAAGTCTGTTTTGTCGCCTTGTCGTACTATTACCTACATAGGCGCAAATTTAGATACTGTAAACATGTCTGCAACACTAACGAACCAAAGGATATCAGACATTCAAAGATTGGTGTCACTTCTTCTCAACAACAACAGAGCCAAAGCCAGGTTAGTTCTAAAGGTGTTGGGAATCATGGCAGCGGCCATACCTCTCCTCCCATTGGCCAGATACCACATGCGGATCCTTCAATGGATGCTCTTTTCTCAATGGTCATACCAGGAACTTCCAATGTCTCACACCATTATGATCATGCAAGCGTGCAAAAAGCATCTCATGTGGTGGATGTCTTCCCCCCAGCTCATGTTGGGGAGACCATTTGTTCCACCTCCTCCGGTTGCTACTCTGACAACGGATGCCTCCCTGATCGGGTGGGGGGGGCATTATCAGGGCAGGACAGTCCAGGGCACATGGCAACCAAACGAATGCCACTTGCACATAAATGTTCTGGAAATGAGAGCAGTGCTTTTAGCGTTGCAAGCCCTTCAAGACTCTCTTCCCTTGGGAACGATTGCAATCCAGACAGACAATATGTCTGTAGTGTGGTACATCAACAAACAAGGGGGAACCAGATCATACCCCCTGTGTCGAGAAGCACTCAGACTGTGGCAATGGGCGATTTCTTCTCAGCGTTTTCTGATAGCAACGCACATCCCCGGGAAGTCCAATCACATTGCGGACAAGTTGAGCAGAGCTATTCTCATGCCTCACGAGTGGTCTCTGAAAGACTCTGTAGTGAGAGAGATATTTCTCAAGTGGGGTCAGCCTTGCTGCAATCTTTTTGCTACTCCCCAAAACAGCAAGTGCAGAGAATACTTCACTCTATTCCCTTTACCAGGCCAACCCAGCAGGGACGCGCTAGTCCAAGTTTGGCCCCGGGGACTTCTGTATGCATTTCCTCCCTTCCCACTGATCTCTCAAGTAATACAGAAAGCTATCGCTCAGAAGGCCTCATTGATCCTCATTGCTCCTTACTGGCCTCGACAAGTCTGGTTCCCCTTTCTACATCGATTTCTTTTGGAGCGACCGTGGAATCTGGACCTAGTTCCAGATCTTTTGATCCATCAGTCGGGTCAGTTTCATCGCTCCCTCCCCTCTCTGAACCTCACTGCTTGGTTCCTCCACTTCCAACAGTAGCCAGGCTTCCTCAATTATCTCACTCTGTTAGAGATATTTTGATAGCTTCCCATAAATCTTCCACTCGAAAGATTTATTTGAGTAAGTGGAAACGCTTCTCATATTGGGCACAAGGAAAGGACATAGATCCTTTCACCGCTTCCATCCAACTAGTCCTTGATTTTCTTGCTGAACTCTTCCATGCAGGTTCATCTCCATCTACTCTTAAGGTTCAATTGGCGGCTATTTCTAATTTCCATGTGGGTATTTCTGAATCTGCCCTAATGTCCCACAAACTCTGCAAAGCCTTTTTGAAAGGAGTTTTTCTTCTCAGACCTCCTGTCAGAAATCCTCCTTCTCCTTGGGACCTAAATTTAGTTCTTGCTTCTTTGATTCTTTCCCCTTCGAACCTGCAGCTTCATGTTCCTTAAAGCTATTATCATGGAAAACTCTCTTTCTGGTGGCTATCACATCAGCTAGAAGAATTTCAGAACTTCAAGCACTCAGTTGTCGTTCTCCTTACCTTGTGTTCCATAAGGACAGAGTTTCCTTACGAACTAACCCGTCCTTTTGCCTAAGGTGGTTTCAACATCAAATCTAAACCAATGCATTGACCTCCTGTCTTTTTCCCGGAGTATTCAAATAGGTCTGAACAAAAATTACACTACCTGGATGTTCATCGTCAATTAAGGTACTACTTGGACAGGACGAAACCATTCAGAAAATCTGATCAGCTGTTTGTCTCCTATGCGGAAAGCAGAAAGGGACTTCCAGTTTCAAAGGTATCATTATCCAGATGGCTAACATCTCTGATTACCCTTGTTTATGAAATTAGACACCAAGAACTGCCTAATAAACCTAAAGCCCATTCCACCAGAGCTTTGGCTACCTCTCTAGCCTTCCAAGACAGACTGCCTATTGACACCATTTGTGCAGCGGCTACGTGGGCTACTCCTCACACTTTTATTTCCCATTATAAGTTGGATTTAGCTTCTAGGCATAGAGCTAACTTTGGTTCCACTGTTCTCAGGAGTCTGTTCCGTTAGGCCACCCGGGACAAGGTGCTAGGGACGCGGTCCCATCCAGCAAGAATGAAGGCGAGATAGACAACTTAACATATAGAAGTTATGTTCTTACCATAACGTTCCATGTTAGTTGTCTTCTTCTCGCCTTCTTCTTGCGTCCCACCCTCCTTCCCCCTGGCCTGGACAGACCTAGAGGAGTTGTGATCGTGACCTCTCTTTCTACCACCTCTTTCTTAGTCATATGCTATTATGCATATTTCTTGTTTCAGGATATAGGTCACCCCTTTTCTTCCTGCTGTTAGAGGTGGATTCTGTTTCACTGTTATACTGTTTTTGATATAAGCTGGGTTAGCTTACAAACGAGATCTGAGGTAACTCTCGCCTAGCATTGTGGGATATAAGGGGAGCCTCGAGCCGGTGGAACCAACTCTCGAGCTTTAGAGTGGCCGAGTCGGAGCCGAGGTCGGCTCCGAACCCATCCAGCAAGAAGAAGGCGAGAAGAAGACAACTAACATGGAACGTTATGGTAAGAACATAACTTCTATTTTTATCCATGTATCTGTATTTTTTAAATGAATGGAGATGCTTTGCATTAACTTGGAACAGGAAGGTAAGGCAGGATGCTGACTGATAGGAGAGTAAATACAAAAAGAACTTAGGAACTCAAAAGCAAAGAAGCATTGCAGTAAAAAGGTTATAATTCTGGGTACTGAGAAGATTCAGATGCACTGTCTGGACGAAACTGTACAGTCCACTTTCTTGGCCTGTAGTAATACCAGAGAACTAGAATGTAACCTCAGGGGTTTCTCTGTGCAAATCATAATCTAGGAGGACGTTGGCTAGAGATTACAATTATAGAAAGAATACTACCAGGTAGTTAAACTACTGCATGTTTTCTTAAAGCAGTGGTCTTGTCTATTGACTGATAAAATTGCGTGACTAAGTTACCTCCAGGCTTTATGGATAGAAAGTAGTAGATGTGACAAAGAAAGAGTTAATAGAAAGCTGATCATAGAGGATAAAGAAAAACTATGGGACAAGCTGCAATTGGCCTGCCTGTGCACAACTGGTTCAAAGCTCACCACTGATAATCAGATTTGAGTTGGCTATAGCAGTAACTTTATAGACTCAGACCAACCACTTTTTTTCACTGACAATATGCAGAGTTAGCTAGCATCCCTCACTGAGGCTTTCTGTACGAACTGATAGGAAGAAGCTAGGATGGACTTCTTCTGAATTAGTCAAACAGATGCCTGTGTACTAAGGACAGAAGCCATTGAGTGGTCAAGTAAAGAAAATAACATGAACAATTATAATCACCTGTAGGCAGAATCATACTGTTTAGCATGAGTAGACAGTGACAGGCTGCTCCAACTGCAGCTAAACAGAGGTTGTGCTCTCTGGCCAACCTGATGAACAACCAAACAGGAAGAAACAGAATCTTGGCACCTACTGCATCTGTTTGCTGCATATCAAACCTCAGAACATATCAACTCATGCACATTAGCTTCTAAATTTGGGTAGGCACTCGCTTTTATTGCACATACAACTTAATATTTTATAAACAAAGGTTGAAATTAAAATAAATTCAGTAGGCACCCCCAACTCAATGTTATGGGCATAATAACCCCATTACTTCATTCTAAGCTCATTTTACCTCATAGAAAAAGTGATGAGTGATAAGTAAAGAAATGCCTGTCTTTTCTTTCTTCAAAGTGCACAAACATCAGACAACTTAAAACGTTGCGATGTGAGTACTTCCTCTCTTGGTCTAATTCAAACGGAACAATGCAACATTAGTGAATTATGGCTCTGGACTGCATGCTTAAAAAAGTCTGACAACAGATCAGATGCACAGAGTAACAAAATATAAATCTATATTATGGATAAAATTGGTATTATTGCATAAATCATTCCATATTTCTTGTGAGATTTGATTAGAGTGCCTTATATTCTTCACTGATGTCCCTCAGTTTTCTTTTCAGTGTTAAACACACCTTCTTTCTAAAAATCAAATTAATGGTTTATTATCTAAACATCAGTCATAAAATAAATGACAGAAAATAAAGACATAATGTTGGTCTCCAGAAGAATAGACATTTTCTCTGCACCATCATATATCAACACTGTACCCTTTTCTGACAATTTAGTGAACTACATTACATTCAGACATTTTGTGTTGTCAGATTCCAGCCTTATCCAAATTACCTAGTTTAATAATTATATAAAATATCCCCTGTTTTCCTTCGTTTATTGCTTTAATGTTCTGACTTATCTTTAGAAATAATGCATTTTGCCTAGAAACAGTTAATGCTATTTTTGTTCTGACAACAAAATGGGTTTCACAATTCAGACTGAAATATAATTGTTTATATTATACTATTGCTGTAACCATTATATTGACCCCATCCATCTTGTCAAAGAAGCTGCCATATGAAAAAAATCAGGAGTCCGTTTAAAAGCAGGAGAGTTGCAGGAATGGACCTGCTTTTTACTGCATGCCTTTTTTAAGTAGACAGAAAATGGTTGATGGTTAGAAGTGTACCTGAAATGGTATTTTATATGACTCAGACTGAATAGAGCTTTGTTAGTTTTAATGTAAACTACGCGTTGTTGTACCATATTAACAAACACAGAAAATGCTTCACAACCTTAGTGTCATGCCTCCTGACTCTTTGTTATTCTGTTTTTATATGTTCATCAGTGCTGTAATTGGTGACATATATATATATATATATATATATATATATATATATATATATATATATATATATATATATATATTCTGATGTGATATTTCTAGACTTTAAATATATTTTTCTCCAGCAACCAGAAATAAAATTACAAAAAAAGACTCCATTATTAGACGGATTAATAAATGGCTGGTAGACAGGGAACAGAGAATTATTATAAGATCCAAAGATCTAGAGCTAGTCATTTGCCAATATGAGTAGTGTTCCTGGGTAGTAATCTGATTTTGAATTATTTTCTTTTTATTGTGCATTTCTTCTTTCTTACTGCAACAGCTGAGGTCTGAATAATGAAATACACAGATGCATAGATGACTGGTACAGCTGCCTCTAATGATGAAGCTATTAATATCTTTCATTTTAACCTAAATAACATTGCAGACCAGGCATGGTATAATTATGTCAGAAAATATTGTGCTTAGTCTTTCCAAAAGTAAAGCAGTGAACTTTCTTAAAATAAATCCTGCTGTCACATTGAAACTGTGTTCAGAATTGAGTTCTACAATGAAACACCAATTTCCTGAAAGTCAACATATCAAGAGAATAAAACAGTGCAAAAAACTCCTTTTTTTCTTGTTTATCATGTCGGGGAGGGCGGTCCACCATACCCACAAACATATATATATATATATATACCATCTCCACAGTCAGATCAACTTGAAGAAGGGAGAAATCTTCCAAAAAGTGAATCATTGCCAGTGCATACTTAGAAATTACCCTGCAATGAATTCCTATCATAAAAATCATTTGGCCTTAAGTCATTACTCTTTCTTTCCTGTAGGCTACTGACACTCAAAGCATTTTTCCTTGAGCTTGTGTAGGGAAGCCTTAGAATTGCTATCATATACTGAACGTAAACATGTTGTTATTACTATGTCTAACAATATGGATATTTCTTATTTTTTTACTTTGCCAAAGAATAGAATGAAATGTTCAGAATCAAAAGGGACTTACATATTTTACAATGAAAAGTATTTTTTAACTTGCCAGATCATGATTTTTGACAAGGTATAGTAAACCAAGAAGCTAACACCTGTAGAAACAATTTTAGCTGCTGTTGTCAAATACAAATCAGTATTGCTAACAAAATCAGAATAAATACATTGGCATTTGTTATATTCTTAACAGTTTAGTCATACTTCAGTGGTTTAATAGAAGGTAGACATTATGGTTGATGGCCATGCTTCCCAAGGTGAGAACTGAACTCTTTTCCAGTGAGGTAGACACCTTAACTAGTATGCTAACTCAACAGCCCTTAACCACATTGTGTTAACCTAAATCACTGGCCCATTAGTTTAATACACATCCTTCTACTTTTACAGTAGAAGTTAGAAGCTTCTCATAGGTTTACAACAATACAATTCAAAGATCACCAGCATTTGTTTTGTAAACAATAGCACTCCAGAAACATGAAGGTTTTTTTTTTTTTTAATAATGCCACTGCATATCAGAGATAAACCGTGGACTGGTGTGGGTAATGGCAATTTATCAATAGTTGACCTCTTAAGCCACCCAGGACTTACTCTCATGAACAAACTACAAATGCAAGATATAAAGTTAGCATTAAATTAAAAATGTATAATTCCTTGTTCAGAGGCAATCAGTAGGTCAGTTAAAATGCACAGGGACAGGAGCTGAGATTGGAAATAACTTTAGGAAAAACAAGGCAAGCACTTTTGTTTGTACAATGAACTGAATACTTCTTTAGACAAATGAATGAAGCTTATGTTGTTTTATTAGAATTATTTTCAGTTTCACTTCATGTCAAAATGCATTTTTTTCTGTAAAACCACCTCTGCCAACACCAAACACATGGCTAAGTACTAAACTCTTTCTAGACTGCTGCATATTTTTATTGATCTCTAATAAAAGAAAATGTAAATTTAGAGGAGATAAAAAACAGTGTCAGTGATTTAATAAATTATTATAATGTGGGCTTAAAGAATCACTGAATCCCAATGGATACCTATCGTTAAATAGAGGTTAGTTAATGTACAGAATTTAAATATTTAATTATAACTACCATTCATTTTCCACTTAGTATACACAGCCCTTAAAAGCTGCTACTAGAAAGTAAAAAAGATATGAAAAAGTAAAAAAAAAGTATGTGTGTGTGTGTGTGTGTGTGTGTGTGTGTGTGTGTGTGTGTGTGTGTGTGTGTGTGTGTGTGTGTGTGTGTGAACTGATTCTGAAGCATTACTTCTACACAAATCACTCAGAAAAACCTACATTCTAACCCTAACTCTCAGGAAACTCACACAGACACTCACAACCCAATGCTATTTTTTTTTTGTATCTGAAATTTTCAGCACTAAATTCTCAACTCACAGTTAACTTACCCAACTGCACTAGAGTTTTCTTTTGTGATATCTCCAGCCATCAAGGGAGACTGCTTTCAAAAAAATTTGAAGTACTTCACTTTGTTGATGAAAAGACAGTTTGATAAAGTCAAATGAACTCATATATGCACACACACAGACACACACACACACACACACACACACACACACACACACACACACACACACACACACACACACACGCACACACATCTATTTATTGATGTGTGTATATATATATATATATATATATATATATATATATATATATATATATATATATATATATATATATATATATATATGTATATGCACACACACACACCTTGGAGTGAATGTCTATGTCTGTTTTCGGCAAACATTTGCTGATACATCATGGTAGACAAAAATAAAAGTTGACAAGTGTGTGAGATCGACAGTCTGAGGGGTTGTATAATATGACCACTTCCCAGGGATAGTATCTATAGTTAGCAGTTGGGGTGGGGATGCAGGGGGGGGCTTGTCCCCCTGCACAAGTAATAGACATATTTTGCATGGACAGAGGTTGTGCCTTGGTTGATCTTCCATTTTTTTGTCCTTTTGTTGTTGATATTTTTAGTGTTGATCTACTTAAGTTTAGACTGACATCAGTAGATCCACACATATACATACAGTGTGTGTGTGTGTGTGTGTGTGTGTGTGTGTGTGTGTGTGTGTGTGTGTGTGTGTCTGTATGTGTGTGTGTGTGTGTGTGTGTGTGTGTGTGTGTGTGTGTGTGTGTGTGTGTGTGTGTGTGTGCATCTGTATATGTGTATATATATATATATATATATATATATATATATATATATATATATATACTAGTATGTACAAAATACAGAACAACTTAACAGTTCACCTTGCAATGATATTGCTTATTAGGAAATAATAGACTACTAAAGCTGTGTTGTAATGCTGGATGCTACAGTGGAAGGCCTTAGAGTGGTTAAAAATCTTGGGCATTACTACTTGCTAACTGTAACTTAAGCCCTTGAGTCAGACTTCAAATAGTGTGGTGTTTCCAGTGACAGCATAATGATGTTCTCATGAAATCTAGTATGGTAAACAGAAGCATGGCTTATGCAAATGATGAAATTAAACCTGGTAGCATAATTTATACCTGTATGAAAACTGTGTGATAAGCCTCAGTGATGACTTTATCTGAATGCTGTCATTTTTCAGGGAACAGGTATACTGCTTTTGCTAAGCTACTAGTAGCAGCACTGGCTGTAGCAGCTGAGCAAGTGATAGTGTCCACCTTATGTGGAACTGTCAGGTTATTGCATTGTCAGGTTACTGCATGTACTTAGAGATGATTCAGTTATTGGCTATCAGAATGTTACCTCCAAGACTGGGGTGTAGCTGACTGCTTCCAAATGGGCAGAGATGTCAGTGAGGTGTAGTAGTCATGCACCATCCTTACATGGGATCAAAGAGAACCTGTGTACTGGCTATCCAAGTGGACATGAAGATGCATAGAATTAAACAGTCTTGATACAAGGATCTTTCAGTATCTGACAGGAGCATGCTAGGAGTTTCTCAAACCTCATCTTTGTGAGTCCTACACCAATTTCCTGAGCTAATGCTAATGTATTTGAAGTAGCATATTTGATTTCCTAAGACTACAGTGGAGAACACTAGTACTTTGCAGATTTTCTGTGACCTTATGATTTAGACAAATTCCCTGAATTTCTGGGGGTGGGGACTGACTGCACCCATTTTGTGATCAAGGTCTCATATGCTCCATGTGGCACCTGTTATGTTAACTGAAAGGACTTCCATTACACCAATTGCCAAGTGGCGTGCAGTGCACAGCACATAATATACAATGTGTCATCTAGATGTCAAGTGCAGACAATGGCACTCATGAACAAATGCCATGAAGTCACATTGCAATAAGCATTGGTAGCAGACCACTCATAATTGTATTTGTTGTGTGTTGCAGGCTATGCTGGATATCTGTTGCAACAGTGGCCTATGATGCCTATCCACAAAATATGGTGGAGATAGCATTCAATAGGGCACAGTTGCACATATGGAGCACTACTGAATGTGTGTCTGAAGTGCTGAACACCTGCTACCAGAATACATCAGAGGGTACACTGTAGTATGCACTACAGACATGTAACGATGTACTGTATTTGTTGCTGGTACCAGGCTATATAACATTGTGCCATAGAAACATCTAGAACAAGTGAATACCATAGCACTGGCTGGCACACGGAAATTATCAGCAGGAGATGCAGGGTGAGAAGTTGTCACAGGATCTGGCTGTATGGGGCCCTCGGGTGTGGTAGAGGTGGGCCAAATAAGTCAAGGAACTGGAAAAGAGGCAGTATCTGGCCCATAACTATAGAACTTTGACAAGTCAAACAGAGAACACAGTTGATGCCTGCATCAATATATTCACACTATTCATTAAAGTGCATTGAGTGGCCATGCTGTGTATCAGATATTACCATACACACATAAGCTTAAGAGTACAGGGGGCACAGTGTTAAGGGAACAGCAATACCTGCATTAGTGGAAAAGTCATGGGTAGTGCCTGCAGTAAACAGACACACACACGCACACACACTCACACACACACACACACACACACACACACACACACACACACACACACACACACACACACACACACACACACACACACACACAGTGGATAACAAAATAATTTGATAGTGAGTGTAGGAATTATTGCCTCAGCATTCTCACTGATCTTTCCATAGCACCATGTTATACAACATGGCACAGACAACAAATATATTATTGCACATCTGTCATACTACAGTCTATATCCAGATGTAGCCAGGCAGTGGAGTGTCAGTGATCACATTATTCAGTGATTTGGTGAAACTTCCATTGGTGATTCCTAGTTTAGTGTAACTTGTAGCTATGAAGTATTTCCAGAGACAAAAGGTCCAGAAGATGATGAAACACACTGGCTATGCATGTGGGTATGCTGCTGTGATCCCTAAAGTAGCGTTCCAGAAGGGCACATGGATACACAATGCCATATCCTGGCATGATACAGCTACAAGAAGTGAGCTGACATTGAAATGGGGGTCCCTGAGAAGGTAGTCTGGTGGTGAGTGACAACAGTGGACCTGGAAGCATGTTACATACATACAAATGAGCATCTGCAAACAGTTTTGGAGGCAAAGATGAAGACACATGAGTGTTGACCATATTCAAGTGGGTATCCATGGGAAGAATGAGGGCCACAGTGTAGCATGAACATTCTCCATGACATTGGGAAAAATCCATGGCAATGAGTGGTGGCAGGCATGGAGAGTGTGTACAGAGTGGTTATTTTGTGAATGCTGTGTGGTGTCCCTCAGCAAATAATGGCAGGTAGTTCCCAGTAGCCACAGAGTTCCACTAATGAGTACTAGTTGTATGCCATTGACCACAACTGGTATGTCTACTCCTAGTCCCTATATACAGCATCACTCTCTCTTTTTGTGGTGAAGGCTCCACAGTCCCTGCAATGATCGAAAGTCTTCATTCTGGTCATATAGCACACTGACCAGGTCTGTTATGGTCTGATTAGTGGCTGCTATTTCTGGATCACAGCTAGAGACTGGCAGCAACAGTTAGAAGAATACTCTGGAGACATGGCGGCTTAGTCAGCAATATGTCTCCCCAAATGTGTGTGGCACTGTGCACAGGTGTGTGTGTGTGTGTGTGTGTGTGTGTGTGTGTGTGTGTGTGTGTGTGTGTGTGTGTGTGTGTGTGTGTGTGTGTGTATGTGTGTTTGTTCATGTCAGAGGAGAGGAGGCCCTCTGATGCCACCCTCATCAGTGCTGATGGTGCACAATGAATGGAGCTCACAAGGATGGTATGACATATGTCAAACATTAGTGACTTCACAAGTGAGGTTAGCAGTCCCTCATGCATTTATTTATTTATTTATTTGACATTTGTTGACTGAGAATGTCTTACTGAGCTTGCACCCTTTTTCAGCAAAGGCCCAGGGGAGAAAAGCTCCACAAAGTATTACATGCACCATAATAATGTTTACAAACAGTGCAGTATACATGAGGTAATATAAACATCTATTATAATGTTTGGATTCCCATTTGTAGCATGAGAGTTTAAAATGTGTAATTTACAAAAAAGACAATAAAACAATATGTTGAAGTCATTCATATGTCTACAATACATATTATCCCTCACATTTGTGTGAGAGGGGAGTGCACCCCTTACTGTTAACATTGCCAGCAATGCCACTGAGTCCTCAGGCAGTGGCAGTTATGTGTCATCACTGTCATACTCTACAGACTTCCTGACATCATGCAGGTGTCATTTTCTTGTAATGGAGCCTCTCCCAATGGAAACTGTACATAGACAAGGGAACATTGGAGTCAGTACATATGTGCACGTCCCACCACAATGCAGTGCACAGACTGCTACATTCGAAGAATATACTTAACTTATGGACACATAATTACCTTGTGGAATAAATAGTTTCCACTGTAACCCTGGTTCCCTTGTGTAACAGAAAGGCAGACATGATGACATGCTAGACAATGAACTTTAGGACTGATCCATAATTCACCTCACGCATCACCTGCAGACACGTCATATCTGGAGAGGTAGGTTGTAACTTGCAGGTGTTTTGTGCCTGGGTGATATACATGCAGAGGAAAATGTCTTAGTTCAGCCAGCACTAGTGGTTCAAACAGGAACAACTGCCCTGAGTACAAATCATTAGGGGCTTGATCAGCCATCCATCATTCTCATCACTCTTTAGTGCCAGTATTGCATTTACAGTTACAGCTGAGCACTGCAGCTCTACTTGTGTGGTCTAAACTGTGTTAACTGCTGTATATTGCAGATAGCAATTTCCTACAGTTTAAAGTAAAAAAATCTATTTTTAACTAACACATGAGTGCAGTAGTGCTCCTTGCAGTGTATAAACTTTAGCAATTGCTTGCTACGTTTTTCTACAGTTTAAGAGAAGAAAAAAATGTTCATGTAAACTAAAACCTGAATGTCTTAGCACTTTGTGCAGGCAAGATATAAACTGTAGCTATGGTTTTATACAGTTTAAAAGAAGATTATTTTTTTCTGTCAGTTTGTAAAACCTGAGTGCCTTAATGCTCTGTGCAGGCAGGATATCAACTGTGGCAGCAGTCTGATACAATTTATAAGAAGGAATCTTTTTTTTTTTTTTTTTTTTTTTTGTGCAGTGTGAGGAAGGAGGGTTGGGTGTTGCACAGAAACATGACCTGAATGGGTAAGGCAGGAGGGGGTGTGGCATGTTGTGCTGCTGGCCTGCTGGTTGATTTGGCAATAGAAGGAATGGATATTTTATTTTCTTTCTCTTCACTTAAAGAGCTCAGCATGGAGAGCTGGTTAAGCCAGCCATGCTTGTAGGCATGGGCAACTTCTCACCTGGGGACCTACAGCAGACCCTTGAGTAGTCACAGCTTGCAGCACAGCTTGGCTCTTCTGCACTGCACGCCTGATGTTCTTGCGTGCCATGCATGCAGGACGGTATGTCTTAGTACAGCAGGCAGCTTAGCTATACACATATGTCAACTAAATAATCCAAGACCTTACTGTAATTACATGATAAACAAAAAGCTACTTGTAGAACCAAATCACAAAGAAACAAAGAGGCAGAGAAAGCTCGAGTGCAGACACAAAATAGCGTATAAACAAATTTAATCTCCGCTTTCGTAAAAAATAAACTTCATCAGAATACAACACTCACAATCAACAACATCCCTTAAATACATCAACTAATTAATAGATACATCATGTGATAAATTACTTGATTGATCATAAAAAATATTTTAAAAAAATACCATTAAACAACAAACTAAAAATGTCAAACATACTAAATTAACAATAATTCAAGCAACTTATTCCTATCTAAATTTTTTGGAATAGATAATTATATAATATGTTTGGTAGGATCATTTATATGCCATTAAGACAAAGAACCACCATAATGCTTTATTCAGACATTCGATTTCTTGCATTGGTTTTAAAAAATTTATGTTTACTGTGTTAGAAACATGTATAAATGATGGCAGGGCTGGTGATTTTAAGAATTATGTTGAACAGCGAGAGGTTTTATGGCAGATCAAACTTTTTTCGGATAACCCACCTGGGTTAAATGATACTATTAATTTAAAATGTTTTTTAAAACATCGTAAATTATCTATTCCAAAAAATTTAGATAGGAATAAGTTGCTTGAATTATTGTTAATTTAGTATGTTTGACATTTTTAGTTTGTTGTTTAATGGTATTTTTTTAAAATATTTTTTATGATCAATCAAGTAATTTATCACATGATGTATCTATTAATTAGTTGATGTATTTAAGGGATGTTGTTGATTGTGAGTGTTGTATTCTGATGAAGTTTATTTTTTACGAAAGCGGAGATTAAATTTGTTTATACGCTATTTTGTGTCTGCACTCGAGCTTTCTCTGCCTCTTTGTTTCTTTGTAATTACATGATGTTGGTTGATTATAATAAGTAAGCTGCTCTACATCAAATAATAATGACAGCATTTAGTAACTAATGTAAGTTTTGCTCAGGAATATTTAAAGTCAGACAAACAGGTCAATGCACAGTCTGCGCATTTCTTCCATAAGTTTTATTTTATCTTCATGCACAACTGTGCGTGCCTGTTTTAAATATTACTCCAAGATTTCTTTTAATGTCATAATGTGTATGCTAAGCTATTAACTTTAATTTTGCTTGAAACAAGACACATTTATAATACATTTATAAGTGAACCATCCTTATCTTCTTCTCAAATTGTTGCATAAACTTAGAAAATAAAACACAGGTCTAAGAACAGTCATATCCTCATACATTGCTTTTGGCCATATTGATCAACCAAAAACTCATTAGTCGTATTATATTTTTATACTGCATTTCTATGGAAGGGTTGCTGCCCATTTATTTATTTGACTTCACACAATTACTGTTTTTCTCCATGTTCAGTTCACTACCTTCTTCTCTTTAACCATGCACTCTGCTGAATTACAAGCAAGGGATTCCTTGGTTTCATAATGATAGTTCGGACAATACTGCCATCTCCACTAACAATATACTTTTGCTGGAGTCACACTGGTGAAAAGGCTGAGCCATGAATTCCTTCACTCTTCTTCAAACTAATTTTGTTAACCAACAGCCATTGCAAAACTGCTCTGATTACTGCTCTCACTTAATCCAAAGCATTTGCCTTGGATAGTGATCATAATTCCAGATCATCTGTCAGTTTTTAAAAAAACTGCTAAATAGTTATTTCCAGCTGCTTTGCAACATCTGTATTTTTGTGCCATTTCACTCCTGTACCACTACCTTTAACTCAACCATGCCATCGTCTACCATGTTCAAACAGCAGACAGGAAACAGCTACATTCTCAAAAAAGAACAAAAGATTTTTCCAGGTGTCCTGGGCAAATGTTCCTTTCTCTGTATGAATAACACCTTGTTTCTCCCTTTAACCTAGTCCACAGACTCAAAATACTGTGTGCTGAAAAGACAAAAAAAAAAAAAAAGATTGAAAATCCCGAAGAAGAGCACATCTTGAACATTGTCTTTTATGCACTGGGTAAGCCCCACTGCATCCCCAGTGTTGGGAGCAATTCCCTCCCCCACAAACATATACACTACTACTCAATTACTTGTTATATTGTTTCACCTGTCATATCTTCAATGTTGTATATATATATATATATATATATATATATATACATATATATATATATATATATATATATATATATATATATATTCTGATTTTTTTCCTGTCATATCAGTAACATTGTCTCATTGTGTTTAATTATTGTTTTGTTTATATTTTGCTTGTGGAGCTTTTCTCCCCGGGCCTCCACTGAAAATGGGTCTCTGACCCAGTGGACTTTCCCTGTCAACAAATGTTAAATAAATAAATAAATAAACAATCTATACCAACTCTGAGATGACAATCCTCAGAGGAAAGGCATATTCTGAGAAATGGACATCTCATATTTGGACATCTCAGACTTGGTATATGTAAGCCCATTCTTTTGGCCATTTGGTCTCCAGCATGTCCAACATTTCAAATGGTTATCACTTTTTTCAACTGTTTTAGGATTATTAGAAGGAAAGGGCAACACTTTACAAAACTGTAAGTGAGCAGCATTACCTATTACCGGTGTCAGCAAATATCCTGGCTAAAAATTAGGCTCGCATTTTTCCACTCCCTTACACTGTAATGATCCCTCCTTTGAATCATTTAGCAGCACTTCTGCCATTATCTCTGTGGACCGAATCCTGCCATTATTATCAAAACTAAAAAGAAGAGCTCCATGGGCTGGACATTATACCAGGACACCTTAGAAAGAAGCATCAAGTATATTATTTTGGAAGCCCTCCTTAATATTTTTAATCTCAACCTCTCTATAAGGTATGTGCCTGAACTTTGTAGAACAGTTGCTGTGGTGTTTCAATGTCAGTGCATCACTGTAACTGGCCCTGGAAATGTTTTTAACAGTAGAGTCTCCATTATCTGAAGAACCATGGAGAGGATAATAGTCAAGCACATTAACAGTGAAGATCATAACTTACTAACACTTGAACTGAATCAGTATAGTTTTGAAAGTTTGGGCTTGCTTACTTCATGTGGTCGACTTATTGAGATGTAACTGATGTTACTGGTAGGAGTCAATCACTTCATGATACATATCTCCACAATGCTAAGTAACTCAATATGACTCTTTATGCAGGCATTGTTGACAGTCTTATCAGATGAAATAGTAAGTGCGATATTTCTAGAGATTGTTAACTAGACCTCTGATCATGCATGCACGGTAAGAGTTAGTAGTACTATCTTATCTAATAAAGTAGTTACTAATAGACTCCTCTCTCAGGGCTCTGGCCAGTGCCACCCTCTGGCCAGTGCCCCGCCTTGGCATCTGTTTCTATGATATGAAGGAAAATATCCAAAGATTTGGGTTGATCAAGTTTCCAGATGACTAAACTGGATCCCATTATTGATTCACATACAGACTCATATGTTCTTCAAGATGGACAAGTGACAGTCACTACCTGCTGTTCTGGCCAATGCATTAGACCTAAGGTAGTGTAATCACAATTGAGAAATGAAAACCACAAAAATCACACCTCAGTTATGTTACATTTGTTATATAAATAGAAATATGTTTGCATTTGAATATTTTCCTGAATATTGGATATGCACTGTAGTTCAAGATTTGCAGAAAAGTTGCAGTTTTTCCACGTGGTTTACTATCAAAATACTGAAATCCATATTAGCATTTAATGTACTAGTAAAAAAAAATAAGGTCAAAAACTGTTTTGTTGAGTGTTTAATATGTCAAACATTCGGAAGCCTATAATCGACATTCGGCATTTCCTGAAACTTTCATCTTCTGTTCATAAATCATAAATATTTCTACTGTTTTGCAGGGTGGGAACCCCCCCCCCCCTGCATCCTCCATGTGGAGGGATGCACCCCCCACACTTCCTGCTAATTATATAATTCTAACTCCAAGATCACACTACAGTGAGGAAAAGGGTAATTTTCCCAATCCCTACTGTAGTGTGATCCAATTCTAAACAGCAATGCTCATAACCACAAATGCAAAATACATGACGACATTTAGGGGATGACAAGATTTTCACTCTCAGTTTTAAGCTTTTGCACCATTATCCTCGACCTTATGAACAGTGTTAAGGTAAGCTTCGAACATTTGATAGTAAACCATTCTACATCACACAATATCTTTAGGACATTTGAATTTCCATACAATGCAGCACAGGGCAATTTCTTCAGAGCAAGCTCTAGCAGTGAATGTGCAGATTAGTAAGCTTTAATACATTTTGCACTGCCTTATAAATAATAAACACTGGACAAGGTGAAGTGTCTATCTTGTTTTTAAGCTGCTTGCAGAAGTGAAAACAGAATTTTAGAACTGTACAATAGAATTTCTAAAACTGTACACCAACTTTAGAAATCTGACCCTTCACTCAGTTGTGTAGCCTTCTACCTAGTAAAGCCTAGTAAAGGGCAAACTTAAGGGCATTATATATTTTCACCATTGGGGAAAAAATTCCTAAACAAGATAATGATTTGACCCAAAAAAAGTTATCTGACAAGGTCAAAGATTTTTGAGTGTAAATTCTATTGTGTTACACAAATAATTGTTAAATTTCATAGAAGCCCTATACATAATTCCCAAAAATCCCCTCTTATTGGACACATCTGTGAGGGATTCTACATTCACCTCCATTTTAATAGCAACTAAATATTTGTCTAGAAAATTCTGTACTTGTCAGCCCTAAATACGAGTACATTCTGGAAAACAAATTCTCTGAAACTAGCGTTTTAATAAACTGTATTATAAAATAGGAAATGATGAAAAGTAAGAAGCACCGATCCCGCTATCTGAAGGACATGCTGAAACATGGTAGCCAGGAAGGTAACAGCATTATTAGCAAATAGTGTGAACTTAAGCCACTGCAGGTACCAAAGGAAATAATCAATCTTTCTTCAGTTATGTCATGAAATTAAGGAGCAGCATTCAGCGATGCACTGAGCTCATCCACAATAATATCACACATTCTAGTCCTGGTAATATAAGCTGTATATTAGCATACATATTTAGTGCTAACTTTACCATCTACCCTCCTTCTTTCACCCACTATCCCTGGTAATTTAGTTTCCCCTGAAATTACCTTGGATCATGTCTTAGAAACCTGTGAAGACTAAAATAATGTTTCTGTTGGACAAAAAAACATATCAGGCTGCAGTCCCATCAGTGGCAAATTTGCTGTCTCTGCCTTGATTTAAACTAAACAACCTCAGCCTATTGACAGAGTTATACAGTCACTGCAACTCCTTTACACAAGGATTGCCACTCTACAGTCCTGGGTTATTATAGATCCATCAGCCTCACCATTAGCTTTTATGCAAATCCAAGAAACATATCGGTTCATAGGTGTGTACTAGGCTAATGGCCCTGGAGCCTTTACAAGCCTAGCCGATAGGATTACCCTGGCATCGTACCACCCGACCTTAGTTCCCAGTGCCTCAGTCGAGTAAAGCCACTGGAGTGATCCCTGGGGTGAATTTTCTATTTCCCATCCACTCATCAAGATTTCTCTTGAAGAGGGTCAGTGAGGTGCTCTGCTTGGTTTACTATCACATATTCGATTGTCATTTAGACGATCAAATATGTGCGAAAATCATTTTCTCAAACTGAGAGTTCGATCACCACAATGTCAAAGCTGACATGAGCGAACAGCCGCTATTGTCAGCTTCAACATTGCAGTGCAGATCGCACTATAGTGGGGAATCAGGAAATGTACCCTTATCCTCACTGTAGTGCAATCTCGGACTTTGTATATATAAGTAGGAGGGTGTGGGGTGCAGTTGTGGGCAGGTTTGAGCATTTCAGAAAAGTCGATATTCGACATTGCTGAAATGCTCCATTCGATATTTCAGTTGCTCTGTGTTTTGATTTCTGACAATATTTGTCAGAAATCGTGGCGTTCATCTAAATGACGTTTGCAAATATGATAGTAAACCGCTCTGCTTGACATGTATGGCAAGTCTATTCCATAGCATGGACAGTCTCTGGGCTATGAACCTGTCCCTCCAGCATGTTCTGTTGATTGTGGCAATGAGGTTGAGGTCTCTGCAGCGTGTGGTGCGGAAGGATTGAGATTTCTTTAGATGTAGGATTTCTAACAGAGCTGGGTCAGACTCTTTGTAAGTCAAGGAGAGTTTGTCTCTAAGTAGGCGATATGAGGCAGAGAATAGTTGGAGTTTTTTGAGTCTGTCCATATAGGACAAATGTTTAAGGCCTAGGATCCTCTTTGTGAAGTACTTTTCCGCCTCTCCAGTTGTTGTAGGTTTTTAGTGAGGTATATGCTAAATGGGGCATTGTACTCAAAGACTGGCCTAATGAGGGAAGAGTAGAGGGAGACAATGACCTCTTTCTTCCTGGAAGCAAAACCCTTAGTAATGAGATGTGCCAGAAGCACATAGCGAACTCATTTATGCAGACACAGACAACTTAATTGATCTAGACTCCAATCAGTATGGTTTTGTGAAAGGCAGGTCCCGTCCCCGAACCTAGTAAACTTATTTGAATAGGTTACAGAGGGTGTGGGCAGTGGTCACCACATGCGCAGTACTTATCTTGAATTGGCCAAGCAGTTTGACACTAAAGAAAAACTTAATGTGAACCCCTATGTTGTTTAGTGGACTGAAAACTGGCTATATAACAGATCAAAAGTAGTGAAGCTTGCATTCTGTCTGAAAGTAAAACTGTAACTACTGGGGTACCAAAAGGATCAGTACTGGCCTGGCTCTTGTTTGGCATTTAATTGGCTTCCATTTAAGCCTCTATCCCTAATGTGTGGTAGATCAAGACTGCAAGCTTGATATTGTTATCCATGCATTAATCTGCTTCAACATGGCCTGGGATATGCACATAACTGGTGTATTAGAAATAGTTTCAAGCTAAATGAATAAAGCACATCAAAGCATAATTCAGCAAAAAAGCTACATTTACCACATATGTTGAAAGTTGTACTCCTCTTCTGACAGATACTGTAAAAAAAAGACATGGGTCCTTCTCTTTCTCTCTCTCTCTCTCTCTCTCTCTCTCTCATTAAATAAACATGTTTCCACTATATTGAGGGAATCCTTCTATCTGGGACAGTTAATTTTTAAGAGAATATTTGTCATGCCTTCAATTTTCAAACAAAGTAGCATAATTCTTTCTTATTTTTAGTAGCTGTTCTAAGGTGATGTGTATCTCTCTTTTCTGGTCATGAAACGCCATTTCTATTTGATGTCCTATTTCTAAATAAACCAGCGGAACATACAGTTGTGTACACTTACCATAAATGTAGATGTTCGAGTGTATTCACTGTTGCAGTCATCACACTTGGGTTATCTGCCTGCAGGTAGCCCTCAGACGGCCCGAATACCAGAGACTTAGTATTTCTGCATCGGATGCTGTCAGTCAAGAACTGACGTCAATTCGTCAGGGGTATAAAAACAGGCAGCCGAAGCCATTGCATCAGTTTTTCTTGCCCCAAATGTCAGGAGGCCCCCAAATAAGCAGCTAAGTTATGGTGGGGAAAACACTACCAGTAAAAAGGAAATACCAATACCCCAGAAAGGGGTGAGTAATAGCCATAGAAAGGAGAGAGAGAGAGAAACCAGGGGGCTGGAAGGAGGGAAACCAGGACTGCAACAGTGAATACACTCAGACATCTACATTTATGGTAAGTGTACATAACTGTACCATGTTCTCCATGTTTCACTGTTGCAGTCATCACAATTGGATAGATTCCCAAAGCTGAGGAAGAGTGGAGGCAGTCAAGAAGAGTTAGGGTTGGCTAGTATGCCTTGCAGGACTGCTGTTGCAAAACCTGCCCTGGATTTGTAAAAGATAGGTAGGTGGTAATGCTTGGTGATGGTGAGTACTAAACTCCAAGTAGCAGCTTTTATGATGTCCCTGATAGGGACTCCCCTGAGAAATGCTGTAGAGGTAGATGTTGTACTAGTGGAATGTGTTCTGACGCCCTGAGGGGTTGGTTTCCCATGGTGCTTGTAGCAGAAATGGATGCAGTGTGCTATCTATTTTGAAATTGTTTGTTTTGAAATGGCCTTGCTCTCTGCCCCTGTTGCAAAGCTGACTAGTAACTGGTCAGATTTTCTGAACGGCTTAGTCCTATCAAGGTAGAATCTGAGCTGTCTGTGCATGCCCAAGGAGTGCAGGATCCCTTCCCCTTTATTTTGAGGATTAGCAAAGAAAGCTGGCAAATGGATGGATTGGTTGAGAGCCACACTGGACACCACTTTAGGCATGAAGGAAGGGTTAGTCCTGAGGGAAACCCTGTCAGCATGGAAAATAATGAAGGGTTCCACAGCTGTAAGTGCTTGTAGCTTAGACACTCTTCTAGCTGAAGTGATGGCCAGAAGCAAGGCTGTTTTCCAAGAGAGGAAGTTTAAGTCTGCTGATGCAGCAGGTTCAAAGGGGGGAAGCGTGATCTTTTCCAGTACAAAGATAAGGTCCCAAGCAGGTGTGGGTGCTCTCCTTGGTGGCCTTATGTTGTTTGCCCCTCTCAGGAACTGTTTGATAAGGGGGTGCAAGAAGAGAGGTGGCTCAGTATTGTAATGAGCAGAAATGGCTGAGGCATGTATCTTAATGGAGGAGAAAGACAGGCCTTTGTGGAATAGATCTGCTAAGTAATCCAGGATTAGAGTCGGGGAGGGCAGAGGTGTGTCCTCTCCTTTAGATAGAATCCAGGAGCAGAACCTTATCCACTTATCAGCATAGGATTTTCTTGTACTGGGTCTTCTGGCTTCAAAAATGATGTCCAGCACCTGCTTGCTTAGGGTTGCTGGGGGAGAGTTCAAGGAATAAGCCAGGCTGCAAGATTTAGGGTTTGCAGTTGTAGATGCAAAATCTGCCCCCCCTGCTGAGAGAGCAGGTTTGGGTTCTGGTGTAGGTGCCAGGGTGATACTGGTGACAGGCTGCGCAGGAGTGGGTACCAGTGCTGGCATGGCTAGTCTGGGGGAAATCAGAATTGTCCTTGGTCTGCCCTGCCTTATCTTAAGTAATACTGTTGAGAGAAGGGGGAAAGGCATAGATTGAGCAATTTATCCACTGAAAAGACAGGGCATCCACTTTGCAGGCCCTGCTGTGAGGATTCCTGGTCCAGAATTTGCTGAGCTGGTGGTTGTAGGAGAGGCAAAGAGATCCACCTCTGGGGTCCCCCATTTCTGAATCAGAAGGTTGAAGGTGCTGGGCTCCAATTGCCACTCATGTGGGTCGAGGAGATTTCTGCTTAAGTTGTCTGCCATTGAGTTTTGTTTGCCTGGCAGGAATTGAGCTTGCAGATGGACTTGCATGTCGAAGGTCATGTGCCACAGGGCCATGGCTCACCTACAGAGTGGGTAGGAGTGGGTTCCCCCCTGCTTGTTGATGTACCACATAACTGTGGTGTTGTCTGTTTTTATTAGCAGTTGTCCTGGAAAGAGTAGGGATCTGAAAGCTGTCAGGGTGTGTTGCACAGCTAACATCTTTTTGGTTGATGTGCAGATAAATTTGACTTGGGCTCCAGTGGCCCTGGATGCATTTGCCATCCATGTGTGCTCCCCAGGCATAGTCTGATGTATCTATGGTTAGGGTCTGGGTAGAGTGGGGTTGATAAAAGGGCAGTCCCTTGTTGTGGTAGCTTGCTTCTGCCCACCAAAGGAACTCTGTCCTTAGACAGGGTATGATAGGAATGACTGTTTCCAGGTCCTGAGAATGTTGGCACCAAAGACTTTTTAAGTACCATTGAAGTTTCCTCATATGCAGTCTTGCATATGGAATTAGCAGGATACATGAGGCCATGGACCCTAGAGTCTGCAGTATTTTTCTTGCAGATAGCTGGGTTCTGGGATGTTGTGTCCAAGCTTGCTCTCAGGAATACAATATTTTGGCTGGGTACCAGTTTTTATTTCTTTTCTTTGATTTGGAATAGATCTGCTAAGTAATCCAGGATTAGAGTAGGGGAGGGCAGAGGTGTGTCCTCTCCTTTAGATAGAATCCAGGAGCAGAACCTTATCCACTTATCAGCATAGGATTTTCTTGTACTGGGTCTTCTGGCTTCAAAAATGATGTCCAGCACCTGCTTGCTTAGGGTTGCTGGGGGAGAGTTCAAGGAATAAGCCAGGCTGCAAGATTTAGGGTTTGCAGTTGTAGACGCAAAATCTGTCCCCCCTGCTGAGAGAGCAGGTTTGGGTTCTGGTGTAGGTGCCAGGGTGACACTGGTGACAGGCTGCGCAGGAGTGGGTACCAGTGCTGGCATGGCTAGTCTGGGGGAAATCAGAATTGTCCTTGGTCTGCCCTGCCTTATCTTAAGTAATACTGTTGAAAGAAGGGGGAAAGGCATAGATTGAGCGATTTACCCATTGAAAAGATAGGGCATCCACTTTCCAGGCCTTGCTGTGAGGATTCCTGGTCCAGAATTTGCTGAGCTAG
The DNA here is from genome assembly GCF_019279795.1 of Protopterus annectens. Classification (NCBI taxonomy): domain Eukaryota; kingdom Metazoa; phylum Chordata; order Ceratodontiformes; family Protopteridae; genus Protopterus; species Protopterus annectens. The sequence goes on from NC_056725.1 coordinate 322,730,590, forward strand.
AGGTTGTAGGAGAGGCAAAGAGATCCACCTCTGGGGTCCCCCATTTCTGAATCAGAAGGTTGAAGGTGCTGGGCTCCAATTGCCACTCATGTGGGTCGAGGAGATTTCTGCTTAAGTTGTCTGCCATTGAGTTTTGTTTGCTTGGCAGGAATTGAGCTTGCAGATGGACTTGCATGTCGAAGGTCGTGTGCCACAGGGCCATGGCTCACCTACAGAGTGGGTAAGAGTGGGTTCCCCCCTGCTTGTTGATGTACCACATAACTGTGGTGTTGTCTGTTTTTATTAGCAGTTGTCCTGGAAAGAGTAGGCATCTGAAAGCTGTCAGGGTGTTTTGCACAGCTAACATCTTTTTGGTTGATGTGCAGGTGAATTTTACTTGGGCTCCAGTGGCCCTGGATGCATTTGCCATCCATGTGTGCTCCCCAGGCATAGTCTGATGTATCTACGGTTAGGGTCTGGGTAGAGTGGGGTTGATAAAAGGGCAGTTCCTTGTTGTGGTAGCTTGCTTCTGCCCACCAAAGGAACTCTGTCCTTAGACAGGGTATGATAGGAATGACTGTTTCCAGGTCCTGAGAATGTTGGCACCAAAGACTTTTTAAGTACCATTGAAGTTTCCTCATATGCAGTCTTGCATATGGAATTAGCAGGATACATGAGGCCATGGACCCTAGGGTCTGCAGTATTTTTCTTGCAGATAGCTGGGTTCTGGGATGTTGTGTCCAAGCTTGCTCTCAGGAATACAATATTTTGGCTGGGTACCGGTTTTTATTTATTTTCTTTGATGGTGTACCCCAAGGAAGTGAGAAGGTGTTTCACAAATGTCAGGTGCTGTAACAACAATTCTTGACTGTCCGCCTGAATCGGGCAGTCATCCAAGCATGGGAAAATGTGTATATTTCTCTTCCTGCAGTATGCAATGGCTAGAGCCAGGCATTTTGTGAAAACTCTGGGTGCAGTAGATAAGCCAAAGGTAAGTGCAGAGAACTGATAATGCATAGATCCTGCCCTGAAACATAGATTCTTCCTGCATGACTCCCTTATGGGGTTGTGCAGGTAGGCTTCTTTTAAGTATAGGGTGACTAACCAGGCATCCTTGGCTAGCATAGAAAGAAGCTGTTGCAGGGTAAGCATTTTGAATTTTGGGACCACCAGGAAGGTGTTGAGACTTGAAAGATCCAGGTTTGGGTGCCAAGAGCCCTCTTTTCTTTGTACCAGGAAGAGTCTGGAGTAGAATCCTTGACCCCTCTGTTCTACTGGAACCAGCTGAATAGCTCTGATATTGAGCAGGGAAGCTACTTGGCTTTGAGCCTTTGCCCACTGGTTTGGAGGAAGGTCTGGAAACCCACTTGGGGTTGGCCGTGAATGGAAATAAAATTTGTACCCCTGGGATACAATGTTGAGGACCCAACAGTCTTGTGTGATGGACATCCAATTTTTTGCATGAAGGGCAAGTTTTCCTCTTAGGGGCACAAGCAATTTGGGAAGGGCTGTGGAGCGGTGTAAAGAAGTCATTGTCAGTTTTTTTCTGTAAGGAGGAAGCTTACCACTCCCTGCTTTAAGGGTGGGGCAGTCCATTGCTTAGATCTCTGCATACCCTGAGACTGTAGTATGGGTGGTCTGTTTACCCTGGGTCTGGTTTGAGAAGGCCTGGAGTGGGCTGGAAAGGTCCAGTGTTTGGAAGAGCAAGGCCTACTGAATCTAGGGGGTTGCACTTGTAAGAATTCTTTAACAGTCTGCAAAGACTTAGCTTTTTCTTCCATCTTTTTAAGAACCTCTTCTGCTTTGGTGCCATACAAACTGTCCTTGTTCAAAGGATCATCTAGTAACTTTGATTTGACATGGTCTGGCAAGGTCTGCTTCTTGAGTCAAGCATGTCTTCTCAGTACAGATCCAGTGACTGCTGCCTGGCAAGATGCTTCTAGGGTGTCAATGCCACACTGCAAAGTATGCTTACTGACTTGGCTTGCAGAGTGCATAAGCTCCTGCAATTCTTTATTTTCTGCATAGTCTGTAAATGTTGCCACTTTTTCTTTAATAAGTTCCATAATATGCTGCTGGTACTTCAGCATGTGAAACTGATAATTCAATGCCCTAATACCAAGAGTTGCAGAAGTATATACCTTCTTACCCCATCTGTCCAAAGCTCTGGAATCCCTGTCTGAATGGGTGGGATTCTTGGCTGTAGTAGCCTTGATACCTTTAGACCCCTGGGAAATTATCTCTGGGTCAACAGTAGGATTCTTGAAAAGAAATATGTGAGTGCCAGGTACTCTGTAGTACCTGTCTGGTTTCCTAGGGGCAGTAGGTAAAGTGACAGGAGTAAGACTGGATTCCATAAAAACATCATCAACAACATCCAGGACAGGGGGTATTGTTAAAGGCCTGTGCTGAGGCAACTCTAGGAATTCTCTGAGTCTCTTTTTGGACTGAGGATAGTCTTGGCATTCCCGGTGGAAATGCTCTCTTAAGGTATGCAAGGTTTCATCAAAAAAAAAAATCCTCTGGAGGGGAGGCAGTGGGAATGGATTCCACTGCATCTGAATCCTCATAAGCAGATAAGGGCATGTCTTCATAATCAGAAATCTCAGAGTCATCGGACTCCTGGCCTGTAGAAGCTGTAGGGGACTGGTCTCTTTTTCTCTTAACAGGGGAAGGCTGACTTCCCCTAATCAGCGTAATAAGGTCTTCTGCCATTCTATGCATTTGTTTTTTGTGACATGGGAGCAGGTGCATGCGCTTTGGTCGTCGGTTTTCTAGACGTAGTGTGTACTCTGAGCCTAAGAAACTGTAGTTTTGGTTAAAAAATAATTTGTTGGTTTGAGTCGAACATCGGTTGAGTAAAGAACTGCCTCAGAAGCTGGTGCCTGCACAGCAGATCCAGATCCATCCAAGGTAGAGACATCTGCAGGTTCCATAGTCGAGGAAGAGTCTCGTGGCATACTGGACTCTGAATGGGTCTTGGTAGAGGCCTGCGAATCCACTGAAGTGGGCATCAGGGGCACCTCACTGAGTACCTGCAGACTGGCAACTAGCTTAACGGAAGCATCATCGGCAGCTTTGGACCTATGCAGTCTGTCTCTGTCTTTATCCTTACATTTTTTCAGAATATCAGTAGTCAGATGGTTTACCAAAGCCATTTCAGAATATGGAGATCGAGAGCGAAAGAATTTAGTGACAAAGAGAGACCGACAATGGATATTTCGGATGTTAAATAAGGCACAAAGCTGACAGCGAGGAACGTCGTGGTCTGAGCTTAAACATGTGATGCAGTAAGAATAAAAATCTCTGTGAGATATTTACTTTCCACAGGCAAGACAATTGTTAACATTTTCAGACATCGGTTAGAGCAAGAAAAAAGGATCCCCAATGGGGTACTTAGCTTTAGAAGACTTCAGGATTATTCAACTTGTAAATGAAAATTCAGGTAGCGGCCGACCAGCACTTGTGAACTGCTTCTGCTTCATGCTCCTCGGCAAGAAAGACTGATGTAATGGCATCGGCTGCCTGTTTTTATACCCCTGACAACCTGACATCAGTCCTGGAGTGACAGCATCCGACACAGAAATACTAAGTCTCTGGTATTCGGCCTAACTAATGGCTACCTGCAGGCAGATAACCCAAGTGTGGTGACTGCAACAGTGAAACATGAAGAACATCTACAAATACTCATACCACGGACCAACATTTATGCTGACAAATAAACAAGACTCAGTGGTGGGGCAATTTCCTAAGGTAATGTATTCACAGTCTATGGAATGTTACCACTAAAGGTGAAGCAAAATACAACTTTGAGAGCCTTTACAGCTAGTCATAATGACTGGATGGGTGTACAGAAATTTACCCCAGGCTTATCATGTACAGCCCTGCTTAACTTTGACGCTTGTAAAGGATGGCAATAATTTTTAAGTATTTCTGCTTAAAGGTATGTATTTCTTGCTTAGTACTGTGACTTTGATCAAAAAAATGAATATGTATATTCTAGTGTATGTTGCATTTGGCTGGCTACTCATTTGGTGGTGGCTACTTGTGTGGCAGTGCTAAGCATGTTACAAATTTCAAGGCTATAAATCAGTTTGTGTCTGTATACTTTTCTTTGCAGCAAGTTGCAGATAAATGCATCTTCACATACAACAAAGACCTATGATAGGTGTGGCATCCAGACAATAACCCACCAGACTGCCACCAAATAATGTGACGTCCCTTACTATCCTGGGTCAGTAGCTTAGGAGCTTCAATCCTCAATACTGACTCCAATGAGAGACTGCCACTTAAACAGGAGTAATGTTTCACAATTTTCCCCTAAGTGCACAACAGGAACACACACTATAGCCTTGGACTGGACTGTATATTTCTATCCACCCTTAATGTAACTCCTTATTATATGCTTCAGAGCAATGTGTCCCAGTTTATGACCTCTGATACACTCACACTTAAATAAATTAAATATCATATATCCAAACACTTCTGGAAAAGCCAGACACAGATTTCCAGCTGTGTCCCTTCCCCAAAATAATACAGTAATGCTGCCATCAATCAGAGTGTCTTTATGTCCTTCCAAAGGGGTGTCCAATTATGAGAATTAAATAAAAAACAAATAGTAGCAAATGACCAAAGCACCATGCTTTTGGAGTGACCCTGTCAGTTAGCAAAGCAAGTATAAGAAGTATAAGTACCCTCAAAAAACTAAAGAAAAACAATAATTGACCATCCATAATGTGAGTTAATACAAATATTTAATATTCAGCAAAATGATTAAAAATATGAAACTGTAATTTCCAATAAACAAATAGAGCTCAATCACCAGGAAAATGAAGTCAATACTTTAGGACAGAAAAACTCTAACTGATTTAAATAATTAGTTATAATTTTTCTATTTGACTAAAGAACATTGCCCCTAATCTAAACTAAATAACTACGACAGAGCAAAGGCAGGCTTACAGGTCTTGGTAAGCCCTTTTAGGTATCCACTGCACAGTACATCCATGAACAACTGACAACTGTAACTGACAACAACTAGTGACAACTAATTTCAGCAGTCCCTTTTATAGACTAGCCTGTCAACTGTTCCAGTTCTAATTTTTATTTCATATTTTGAAAATCAACCAACAGCTGTTTTCTAAGTTTCTTCCTGTCTTTTAGCTTCTGAAAGTAACACATAGCAACTGTCAACATTTTGATGACATCATCTGCTGTTCAACTGAATCTGAAACAGTTTGTCTTTAGAATCTCTCTTCACAAGCATGCAGTTAGAAATGCAAAAGGACAATGTTCAAGTTATTAAAACATTCTGTACAAACAGATTATACATCAACAAGTTAGAATTTATTTACAATATCATAGCTAGTCATGCTGGCATATAATACACAGGATAATCTGAAACTATGTACAGAAACTAAGTCAGACATTCTAGCACAATTAACAGTGTTTAATTTCTTCACAATAGGTATCTCCTATCATAACTAATTTGTTGTGTGCTCTTGACATAGATGACAAGATTTAACCCTCAAGCTTTGTTTTATTCTGCACTTGAGATGAATTTCTTGTCATATGTGTCTGATGCTTTATCCCAGAAAGTCTTAATCAGATAAGAAGAGCAAAATATGTTTATTTTGCTGTTAAAAATATAGTAAAGTTATAAGACTCATCACAATCCTCCAAGTTAAATTTAAGTTCTGCTTAAGAAAATATTCTGGACAATGTACAGAGAATGCTAAGAATAATTTTCTGTTTTAAAAATGGAAGGATATAATAAGGTTAAGCTCTTACTTTAAGAAGTGGCACATAGATGTCCAGTCCTGTGGAGCAAAGGAATCAAGCCCTTACTTACCCCATATGACACATGTTCAACTAGTGACACGTGTGCTGGTATGTTTAGGTGATGGAGACTGTGAGTGAGAGGACAGTGCTGGCTTTCTCATCCTGGTGGCAGAGATGTAGCCTAGGCTCACTGACATAGCAGCATTATGAGAAACTGTATATTGCTTGTTTGGGAGATGACAAAAGTGAACATGCACTTCCAAAAGGCAGTCATTCCCAGCTTTCAAGGATGCCATGGGGTATCAGGGATTAGGATAGACTTATTGGCAGTAGTATGACACTGCTCCTGAATCTTCAATCTCTTCTTCATCCCTGGATATGGGTAAGACTGAGTAAAAAGAGGCTAAGGTGGTTATGGTCATCCCAGTGAGCAAGGAGAAGATGTAGTGACACCTGATAGTCAGGTGCTGGGAGGCACAAAAAAGTGGAATGTAATAGTAACACGGCATTGTATCTGAGAGATTTTCACTTTAGGAAGTTACATGGAACAAGTTATTGTGTTCTTCTTTACCAACATAATGAAGAGGTATTTCTGCATACTTAAACACAATCCTAGGAGGTCAGATAGAATTTCACCACTAGGTTTAACTGGCTAATGCAGAGAGAGAGTCGTTGATTCAGAGACAAGGTAAAGCTGCAATAAAAAACACCTCATGAGCAGCTAAGTAGTATATCTCTTAACCAAATACTACAATAACTGATCTGACAGTGCTATTTTCCCCTACAAGCCACACACACACACACACACACACACACACACACACACACACACACACACACACACACACACACACACACACACACACACACACACATATGGCCTCAGTATAGCCACCTACCCCTGTCCATCCGCCATCAAATAGGACTCACAAACTCACACACCCATGCAGAAACTGTCATGCTCCTTCTCACATACAGAGTCACATACAGACAGTCCCACATGTAGATGTCTCAAGGGTACGTACCAGTAGTCATGATATTAGCCTTTGTGAATGGGAATACACTGTTTTGGTGTTCTATACATTTTACTGCTTGTGAAAAAAATAACTCAGTGCAATAGTTCCTGAACACCTCTCCCATGTTATTCCAGTGACAACATGGCTAATTATATTAACCACTCCCTGAACTACCTTATTTGCATTTATCTTTGCCAGCAAGACCACTCCCCATGATACAATCAGTGTCAATGGAAATCTGTAGCATCAGTTTAGTCTCTAAATAGTTCATGCTTACTGCACTCTGGACATCTTTCCAGGTAAGACTTCCATAGCACAGAAAACCTTTTGAAATTCCAGGAACTGTTTTTATCTATATTTTTATGTTAATCAGGTAAGGTCACAAGTTAGTGACGCATCTTTTCAAATATGAGTCAAGAATATTGATCACTTTATATGTAATGCCTGAAATGATGCAGCATGCAAGTGAAGACAGAAGTAATCAAGTTAAGGGTCGCTAACAGCTGTCAACTTAAATCGCTTATAACAAACTGATGTACAATAAGCAAGCTCCATACAATATTTTAAATAAAGAATCAATGTCTACAGTCTATTCAGTGGCGATTATTAGCCTTCTAGAATGACCACTTGTCTAACGAAAATCTTTAAGTGAAAGAGTGGACTTTGCAGAAGTAACTGCACTCATAAAGACTGGATTTAAAGTATCATATTGGTAATACTGATTAATACAGAGAAAGCAATAATTCTGAGTGGACTGACACTAATACCACAGACAGATTACTTTCACACTCTTTTAAATCTGCATTCGCTTATAACTTTGCAAATATGCTTTCAAAAATATGCAGCCCTCACGAGGATTTGAAACTTTCTGTAATATTTGATGTTGCTTGTCACATATCTGTGTCCTTTATTTTCTGAAGCAAATATAATGATGACATTCTGGCTTTCTCCATGTGTGTACATGTCACTCAACCCTCTTATGCTCCCTGGGCTGCTTTACCCAGGGTGCTTCTTGTTACAGTTTTAGAAGTGACCCTCAATGCCTCAAATATTGGCTTTCAGTAATTAGGAAATATAAATTAGATTGCTTCAGATACCATGCTGATATTGTGTGACAGTATAGCTTTGTCTGTGACTTAATAGACATATTAACTTATTTGCTGTGCTAATTAAGAGACAATGCACCATAGTCAGATTCAGCTGTAATGTATTATTTCAATGTTACTAAAATGTGTTAACTGTCTGTTTGCACTATGCCCCTTTAATATTGATAGTTTCTTTGACAGATTAACTTTATTAAGTTTATATTAATAATTCTTTCATGTAATTTTTAGATGTGACAGCTTGATGTAGAATGAATTTGTTTTATTTTTCACTAGTATAACTATTGTATCCTATCAGCTTTCTTAAGACAACTCTGACATTTAGATGTATATTACTGCATGACAACATCAAGCTATATTAACTCTGCATGTACTCTGACCTAGTTAGTAATAACTACATGATACAACACTATTAGTAGAATGTTCTTTGTTATTTTGTTGAAACAGGGTGGAAACACTGGCTGCCGGTTAAGGTGCTCTCTGTTTAATACTACGGTGAGCCAATGTGCTACGAGTAATAGTCTGCATGTCCACTATTCTTTATTCAGGTTAAATGTCACTATTAGTAGTCATGATAAATTCTCCCCAAATAAGTAAAATAATTAGCAGGCATGCACATGTAATGCCCAGGAATCTCACCTCATCATTTTAAACAGAGGGTTATGTGCTCACATCCAAGTATTTTTGAGTGAAATCACATTAGCTTCGATCATAATGTATGTTTATTCACATTTTCTACTCTTGGAGTTCCAGTTATGTATGGGAATATAATCATATTGCCATTAGCTTTTTGAAGTATGAGGCAAAAATTTAGTTTCTTAAACACTCTGTGGGCTGACGTTAACCACAAATTGAAAGCATTTACCAAATGAACCCATTTATATTTTCAGCCCATGACTGTTAGCTTGAGTCAGTGTACTTTTTATCTATATAAAATTTAATATTGAATTGTGCCTATTGTAAATGCAGCAGATAATGTTTCTGGAACCATTTGACTGAGTAGCTCTTATACTCTCTTTGTTAATGGCTGTTTGTTATGTCTGTGCGTCATCTATGAATATAGTCATGCTAACCTTTTAAAATGACTTACTAATTATTTTAATTGTTGCTGGTGCCATTTAATGGAGAAGTTCCTTCTTAATGGATGTCTGGATTCTCTCTGTATCATTTATGAATATAATTATGCTAGCATTTTTAAGTAACTTGATTATACAGATGTTTGCTATATACTTTTCCAATTTGTTTTGGTAGCAAATACTATTACTTCTAACCATTTCACAAATGAAAGAATATGCTAAGCTGAGAGTTTGTTTTCTCAACTACTTACATGTTTTCACATAACACTGGGAAAAGATCAAAAAAGTAAAATAGTTGAAAACAAGAGAAGTGGTGTGTCAACATAGTACAAAATAATTATGGATCTACGGCAATATATTGGTACTCATTATGATCAATTTGAAAAATGACAACTAATTATATTAACTTACCATTATTTATTCATTTCATTTGTTAGTCACATGAACTAAGCCAGTAGGTGCGCTAATTCAATGGAATACTTTCTGTCAAAATGCAAGCCAACAAATAACACTTCCGTAATACACTTAGGAAGAATTAATCACATCATCAAAGCAAACAATATGCCTCTTAGTCTGTTAGGAAAAAAATGTTGTGGAATAACAAGTATGCAATACCACAGCACTCATCATGACATCAGCATAAGTAAACATCCTACACTTAGATTCACAGAAGTAAAAACAAAAAAACAAGAAGTGCTGTTTAGCCATCATTAATGTTTTTTGTTATTGATAAAATCAGTCCTGAAGAATATTTAAGGCAGAAAATGCACTTTTTTCTAACAGGTGTACAGGAACATTTTACAACTTTTAAAACTGTATTTTAGCCTAATGAGTTAGTAGGTGAGATGCTTCTGTATTCTGTTGATCTCTTGCACAATCTCCATATACACAATATCCAATGAGTGCTCTTCAAGGTATGTGGAGTTGCCAATATCCCAGAGGTTCTGATATTGTGAGTAGTCTAAAAAGAGCATCTGTATTCTAAAAGGATGAGTCCACTCCTGATTGGCTGACATATCTTCTCCACTTTTTATTTCAATACATTTTTAGGCTTTGTAAAGCCATGGTAGAAATGGACCCAATTCCAAAGTCAGTGTACAAGTAAAGTCATGAAATTAGTTTTGTTTTAATATCATTGATGCTATATAATATCTTTGATCGTGCATAAAATTTTTGGTTGTGCATTGAGTCAGATATCTGTACTCATTTGCTACAGAATTATAATTATAATGAAAAAGAAGTGGTGTCTTTCCCACAGGGAACCCAGGAGCATACAAGCTTAGCAATGGACTAATTTAACTTCACGGATAGTCTGTTGGTTTGCTATATTTACTTAATTTCTGATTTACTACATAGCATCTGCAATGTATCTAAAACATACAAATATACTGTAGATCAGAGTGTGTATCTATCTTTAAGAAGCTTTCCAGGGAGCTAGCATGCCTATATAAATATTGAGTAGGTGCAAGCAAGACTGCCATTTTATAGTGAGCTGCAGAGGTGCAAGCATGTATGTATGTATAGTAGTCAGTCAGTTAGTTAATTTATATTTTATGTCGCTGCTATCAATCCTGATGTGTTTGTATGCAATAAAGTATATAAATGAATACCCAAGCCTCTTTGCCTTAACTAGCTACACAAGTCGAACGACATGGTGTCAGAATGGGATCCAGAGTCAAGACCATGAGGCACTCAGTTAAAGTTGGAGGGATATACAGGAGTGGAGCATCCCTACTGCTTAAATGACTCACAAAACAGGTCAGAAAAAAATTCCAGGTATTAAAACTTGCTTAAATGAATTTTTACTCAATGAATATAAAACGAAGAACTTAGAATGCTCAAAACAAATTTCTAGTTAAACGAAATGTCCGAAACTGCAAAATATTGATAAAAATATTCAGAATAGTTACAAAGTGTTTGAAATGTTATCTGAATCGCATAAAATATATAAAACAAGGAAAACAACCATAATTTTTTACTATGCGCTACTTTTTCATATTAACTAAAGCTCTTTGAAATATCTGAAGTGTAGAAAGTGTTTGCAAGTTTGTGCAGTATTACAGTGGAGTTATTTTGCAAAATGTAGCCATTTCAAAAAATATTTCTGAAAGTACAGTCTTTCGAAGAGTTTATTGTGCATTTTGATGTTGTTACAAGTACCTGGTGTGTGTGCATGAATTACAAGGGACATTTTGCATTGTGTTCGAACATACTTTGCTGGCATGGCAGAAGGATTTTGCAGACCTGCTCCACTTGTATTTGATAATAATATTGCAGAAAATTGGAGAGTGTTTAAGCTAAAGTATATTTTCATACAGACTGCATTTTCTGACAAAGATGCATATACAAAGGCATTTATTCTGCTTAATTCAGCTGGTTCAGAAGTCATTAAAAGGGAATGTTCATTTGTGTATGTACCTGGTGTCTATGCAGGGGAGGGGAACCGCCATATAGCAGTACCAGCTGAAACAAGAGAAGACTCTGAGTGCTTAGAACTTAAATTTAAAAAAATGTGCAACCCCCAAATGAATATTACAATGGAAAGGCACTTATCTTACTCAAGAGATCAAAAGCCTGATGAAACTCTTGCAGCATATACAACTGACTTGAGGAATAAGGCTAAAACATGCAGATTTGGTGATTTAAGGGATGAGTTGATAAAAGACAGGCTTCTGTGTGGTATTAAAGATATTGAAGTGAGAAAGATTTTGCTTTGTGACAGTGATTTAACTTTGAATAACGCCATACAGATTTGTCAAATACATGAGCTCATGGAAAAGCACACAAACATGCTTACTAATGAAGTTTGACAACAAACTAAGTTGTCCCGGGGCATCTTCATGGGGGGGGGGGGGTTAATATTAGGGAGATTTAAGTGGGTTGGGGAGGTGAAAGGGTTAAGTGGAGGCAGGTATGGTTGGGAGGAAATGAGATAATGATGGGGAGGGGATTAAAAGGTTTAGTCTAGTGTAGCTGGGTTAAGCAATCACATTTTGGCGTGAACTTGCTACTGCAAGTTACGTCCATGATGACCTGTAGGTGCAGTGGTGCAGGTAGGCCTTGGGCTACTTTTGTTTGGGAGGTGGTTGGAATGTAATATATATATATATATATATATATATATATATATATATATATATATATATATATATATATATATATATATATATATATATATATACATATAATTTGGTATGGATATTCATGGTAAGTTTATTGAGGTGTGGGCATGGTTAGCATTGGTACAGGTAGTGGCAGTTAGTACCATGGTTGCCCAGTGGTGGTTAGTTAATTGTGGATGAAAACTATTGTTTCCTGACAGGACCTTGTTCCTTGAGGTTCCTAACTAAACCTATATACTTTAATCTTATTATCTCCAAGAATGCGCAGCTTAAAGTTAGGGGTTACCGGTCTTTGGTGGCTGTGCGTTTAGGTTATGGGTGTTTCGGGCTGTTCATGGGCAGGGGACAGGCCTCACCACTGTTCATGAAGTTGTGCTTAGCCTCAGCCTGAAGGGAGTTCACTGCTGTTGCCAGTGTTTTGTTAGTTCCTTGTTGGGTTTTCTTAAGGTGGCACTGAGTGGGGAATGTGAAGGTGGGAGCAGACTGCCAGTTATGTGGTCTGTTCCTTTCAGAAATCTCAGTAATGTTGGTGGGATATCCCTTGTTCCTCACTGAGTACATCGTGTGGTTGCAATTTGCCTTAAAAAAGAAAAAAAAAAAAGGCAATCTGAATGGGGAGGCTAGGTGGTTGAAGTGCTCTGTTTCTGGCCTTCTTGTTGGAGTGGCAGCTTTTGTGGGCTGTGAATTCCAGTATATGCTGTTTTTGGTTTCTTTGGGGTTCCGTGGGGGTGTGCCATTCCTTTCTCGGCATGTCTTTGTGTGTTTGGTAACAGAATTGGAATGGGGCCCATCCCTATGTTGAATGAAGATTAGGGCTCAGGTAATTAGCCTTATTTCACTCTTTGAAGTTATTCAGAAGTGTCTTTACAGCACCCGCAATATGCTCAGTATTGAATGCTTCTGCAATCGTGGGGAGGACATCTCTGGTTAAGTTTGCCGAAGTGACTGCTATGGAATCTCTATCTTGTGAGCAGCAACTCGTAGATGAGAATGCTAGACACAGAGCTGCCGCATGGATGGGAAGTTGGCAACAGTGTTTGTTCCTGGGGGGCTTCGTGGAAGGGAGCAAATGGTTGCGGTTGGTTTTGTCAGTCACCTATGGTAGTTAGGATGTTTATTTGGGGCAAAGTGCCAAACTGACTGGATTTTCATGGGCTGTGACTTTTCATCAACAAGTGCTTCCTGCGCATGCATGTTGCAGCAATAACTGGTATCCGTGGCCATCTGAATAGTAATAATTGCTAGGTGGATAGAGAGGCAGGCATAAGGCGCTAAGATTTAGACATCGCTTCAAACAATTGGAGGGCAAAGGTTTGGTGGTGGTTTTTTTTTTTATAAAGAAAAATCATTGCCTGGCATGCCTCACATTTACACTGCACAAAGGGAATGATTGATTTTGCTCAGAGATGTGTGCAAGGCAGGGGCAGTTGCTCCTTCTGGCCATTTCAAGGTTTGGGTGTTGTTCCATGAGTTTTGCTGTGCATGGGAATGATGGCTCGTTGTTGGCGGTGATGTCATTCTTAGAGATGTGATGCGCCAGTTGTTACTGTACAGGGTTTGGTTATGGCACATTTGTTGGTTTCTGGCTAGAGTTTTGGCTGGGTTTTTGTCTTATTTTGCCTTGCTGTTACTTCGGCTGTGTGGAGCAGCGCTGGTGTCAAGGCTTGGTTCGCGGGCTTGGGGCAAGCATTCGTTGCTGCACTTGCGGAGTTGTGGTTATTGTGAGGGGCTGACCGTTAATTAAGGGAAATTGTTCTTGTCACCAGGATGTTTAAATATTTAGCAGCGCCATAGTAATGATATCTTATATACCAATGTTGATTTAAATAAATACTTAGGGAGTTCCCCAACAAGAAAACATCACACACAAATAAAACGTCTTGCAGTGCCACTGGTTTACACTTCCCATAAAGCACCTATGGCAATCAGAAGTAAAACAGATGCAGGAAAAGTACCATATAGAATTTTTAACTGACATTAATAAACAGTGAATAATATGTGTCCTATAGTGAAGAAAGACAAAATGCCCATTTAGGCTTATGTGCAAGTGATTAAAAGAGAAATGTGTCTGTTGCTTACATTTGATGAACTGGTCTCAGAAATGCCATATATTAAGTTTTCCTCTGTCCTAAATGAACATTGTTGTTTCTGCCAAATAAAACTAGAACAAAATATGAAACCCAGTAATTCAATATATCATTAAGAACCTGCTTCAGGGTAGTTTTAGAAATAGGGTGCGTTGTTACAGGGGAGTTAGAATGTATAAGATTTGGGAGGGTGGCCTAATGGTTAAGGTGTTTCCCTTATAAACGCAAAGTGCAGGGTTTGAGTCTCACAAGGGATAATTGGCTAGGCTTAAAATGGCTTGCAAGGGCAGTTAGCCTAGTAATAATATATGAACCATATATATATATATATATATATATATATATATATATATATATATATATATAGAAGCCTGGTTGCAGGATAAGGCAGCTGTAGGATACTAGTGGTATAGGTAACATAAGGAAAGTGCTTTTTAGGGGAAAGGCTAAGGACAAACAGGGGTTAAGAATGGTTTGGTAATGAGTGAATTGGGGGTGCTTATGGCTTGGCAAGTAGAGTATTTCATTGCTGAGCATAGACGAGTTTTCAGGAACTAGGTCAATGGGTGCTGGATTTCTGCCATCTAAGGTTAGACATTAAAGTTTTGGAGTTAGTCTATTCCCTACGGTAATGGAGTTGTTGCACATATAGAACTGGGTAGTGGGGGGCTAAGGTGATATGCTAAGGTTAGCAGGGTCTTGGGTGTGAGACTTGCTACTAACTGGGGCCATCTTGAGCTCAAGGAGATCACTTCTGTGTTTCTGCTTGACAGGGGCACAGAAAAATAATTTTCTTGGGTGGTGAAAGCCAGGGTACCTTTTTGGCTAGGCTTGTATAGGCCCTAGGGCCAATAGCCTAGTACCTACCTATGAACCTATGAACCTAAGAGGTTATAGTTTGTGGTTTTGTTGTGGTTATAGGCTGTCAATACATTCAGGTTGAGCCATGATTTCAGCTTTGAAGGCAGCGGGCTAAAAGGGTATGTGTTCTCTTGGTGTGGATGTTCCGCTGTTACAACAGGGTCATGGTAATCCTACTTTATTTAGTTTCATTAGGGTGTGTTTCAGTAATGGTATGGCAAAGGGGTTTATGATGGGATTCTAAGGTGCTGAGTACACCAAATGATGTTTGGCTTGACCCTTCCCTTTACGGGAGGTGGATTGAACAATTTTGGGTAGAAGGGAGGGGGAACAGCCTAGTCAGGCTGGTTGGTGGAGAAGAGGGATAGGCTTGCCCTCTTCTGTTCCCCCTCTGATGTCTGGATGTTCATTCCAAGGATCTGGGGAAAGGAAATGAGTAGTTGGAGGAAGCTTGCTGAATAGTTAAGCAAGCTGAGGTAAGGATGGTGCTTATTTGGTGGAAGGTAATTCAATGGATGGTGTGTGAAGTGAGTTGGGCTGCTGCTTCATAAGTAAAGTAAGCAAGCAGAGGTATGGATCCTGCTTTTTGGGCAGGGTGAGTAGGTACACTGCCCTGATTAACATTACAATAAATGGTGTTTGACATGAGATGGGATGCTACTTCATAAGTAAAGTATGTGAGTAGAGGTATAGACGCCGCTTACTGAGGCAGAGTGAGTAGGTACGCTGCCCTGATTAACATTACAAGGATGTTATGCTGTATTTAAAATCAATTATATCATGAATAGTTGTAATTAAAAAAGTTGGTGATCAAAGCTATGTTATGGAAATTTAATAAAGGTCATCAAATGTCATTTGTTGTGATGTGTGTTATTGAAGGGACAGGGACAAATGAGAAATGCATGCTTCCTGCACCTTACAAACTAATGTTAATATTATGCAGCACGTGGTTAAAAGATACTGGTCTAAGGGTGTGGTTACTTCAGTGAAATCCAGAATCTTTCTAGCAAATTCTAAGGCATGCTCTGTAAAGCGAACATACTCAGTGAAGCACAAGGGTGAGTCAGCAAACTCAAAGCATGTGCCCCCACCTAGCCTCACAGTTAACTGTTGGAATTGTGGTGGAAATCATGAGTCTAAAAGAGAAAAGTGCGTACCTTTTGTTCACCAGTGCCGCAAGTGTAAAAAGTAGAATCATTTTCAAAAGTTTTGTAAATTAAAAGAGGCCCATTCTTGTATTAAAAAAGAACATTGGAAGAGACAAGTTGATCAGTTAGAGAGCTGTGACCTTACTTTTTATGTGGATGGTGTGTCTGTGCTTGGTGAAATAGTCAATGCAGTAGATTTGTGGACAAATAATTAAGTTTTTTATACTTTTCAGATTAATGGGAGACCCACAGAGCTCAAAGTTGATGCTGTTTCAATGTACAATGTTATGTCAGCAGAAAGCAGATCATTCACCTGTGACTGTACCTGTTGCTAAACCCAGTCCTAACTGCTACATTACAAGATCAGGTCACATTGCCAGACCTTGTTCCAGATACACAACAACTTGGACATGAATGTTGTTTATTCATTATTGTCTGTATAATTTACATGCCTATTGAAATGTCATTATAATTGCAAGGCAGCTCAGTAAGAGGGGAAATAGATCAGAGTGTGTATGTACCTTTAAGAACCTTTCCAGTGAGCTAGCACGTGTATATAAAAAATTATCATGTGCAAGCAAGACTGCCATTTTGTAGTGAGCTACAGCGGTGTAAGCATGTATGTATGTATGTGTAGCAGTCAGTCAGTTAGTTTGTTTCTGTTTTATGTTGCAGGTATCAATCCTGATGTGTTTGTATGTAATAAAGTATATAAACGAACACCCAAACTCCTTCGTCTTAAATAGTTACACAAGACAAGTGATATACAGCACACTTCTGATGCTGTATAGAGAAGCTCTTTACTTTATTATCATAGTTCTAACAGAACTAATGTTTCAGCTCAATGCTTTCTTGGTTAAAGCATCTCATGTAATGTACAGCTTAAATAATCAAAAAGAAATCCTCTTCAATTAATTAACTAGCTAAAACAGGGATTTTAATATATGGCAGTTACTAAACATAACAAAACATAACAATACTACGCATACCTTGCTCATTCTGTGATCTGCTTCTTATCATTATGAAGACTCACTGATGTGGATGTTCAACTATATCTGCGTGATAAAAAAGTTCACTTGTTTTTATGGAGGGTATGGTAAATGGGTAAAGATTATACAAATTAAGCTGTTATAAGCTATATGATGGAAGAGTACAGACCTGGTAAATTTGGGTAAAAACATGTCTGACGTCTGCAGGAGTATTCAGCAGGATACTGTTGCCTTGAAAAAACTAAAGATCAAGAATAAATATTCATACAAAGGACTTATTATGCAGGCTGTAGCATTATGATTACTGGGATGCTGTGTGATAATTTACTAGACAGAAGCAGATAGAGAAAATGTTTACAACATTAAATATGGCACCAAACAGCCTTCAGAGTCAATGAAATCCCCTTGATATTCATTGTATTGCTAACACACACTGATAGGAATGGGGACGGTGCAGATCTTGGTGGCACTCTGGAAACTGGATTCGGCAGTCATGCAGCTATTTTCCATTGGCATGGGTCCTGTGAAGTTAGCCACCTCTGTTTTTAGGAGTCCAAAGTCAGCTTTGGAGAAGTTTTTCAAGGTGGTTATCTTTGTGGGGAGTGTGGCGGAGATGTGGATTTCCATGGTGATTAGTTTATAGTCGGATCAGACCAGGGAGGGATTGACTATTGGTGTAGAGCAATGCTCACGCATGTTAGTAATAACCAGGTCAAGGATGTTGCTTCCTCTAGTGGGGTCAGAATGAGATGGTCCAGGGCACTGGAATTGATGAATTCCAGGAAGTGTTGGGCCAGTGCTTGAGTAGTTTTCCTAGTTGATGGAGGGGTAGTTGAAGTCTCCTATTAAGAGAGTGTTGGGTTGGACCTTGATAAATTCCAGGTTACTTAGGAATGTGGAGTAAGAGTCTATGGACATGGCTGGGAACCTATAGCAGGCTATGACTTGGATCGCCATCTTACCCAATGTTGGTTGTACCTGAAGTATCTCAGATGTGTTATGCTGGGCCACTAGTCTGAAGGTGTACATATCCTTTATGAATATGGAGACACCACTGCCTTTGGAGTTTTGGTCCATGTTTCGGGGCTGAAAGGTGTGGAATGAGTAATAGCCTGGTAGTGCAGGGGTGTTTTCTGCCTCTTTAAACCAGGTCTCCGTTACAGCACAAATGTCAATGTTCTCCATCATATTCTCCACAAATACTGCTATATACATTCACTGAAAAAAAGAAATAAAAAAAGAAATGCATTCTCTACTATGCCTATTATGTTCAGTATCATCACAGAACTTAGTTTAGTCTGTTACTTTAATTGATTAAGACTATGTGAATTAAGAAATATTCCAAAGCTATGAAAATTTGAATACAATTTTTTTCCAAAATTTATTTTGCTGTAAATTGCAACTGTGTATAGAGTCTGAATATATTTTTGATACATCTACAAAGTCTGTTTATTATTCCTGAAGTGATACATTGTACATGAAAAAAATCTACAGTAATTTATAGTAATTGTAGCAACCAGGGTATTAGTTAAGGCATTTTTAGTAACCTTTAACTTGAAGCATGATGTACTTTGTTTCTGATTTATGGTATTAAGTCAGCTACATGACACTTGGCTTTTTTAAACATTTCCTCAATGCTGCTTAAGAATAAAGCTTTTAGGAACAGAGCCAGAGAGCTTATGTGGTTTTGTCAGAGACAACAAATTATGGTACTAATGTGGCCTCTTAATTGAATCAGATCAGATAGAAAAGATGGAGGAAATTGTAAATGATACAATCCCTGACTTCATCTTGGATCAATATAGACTGACAGTAAGTAACACAGTAGTTTTGTAAATGTTTTCACCACTAAAATCAAACTCATTCTTTGTAAAAATGCTTGATACATATTTATTACCTCAACATATGTTGCTTGGTTCCCATCTTAACTTGGGTTAATTAGCAGCTAGAAAGATACATGAAAATGTATTTACTATGGTTCACTGTGTTCAACGTTCAATAGCACACTTGTTGGTTCACAGAGGATATTGAGGGGATTGCTTTGACCATTCCTCAGGCTGACGTTATCTATGATACCATATTTGTACAAGCATAAAAGCCATCAATAATCCATGACACATATTAAAGCACTGAATGAATATGACATGCATAAAATGGATTCCCTAAGCATTATGCTCAGCAATATACTGGAGCAGCTTCATGCATATTCTTTTATTTCCTTACATAAATAAATAAATACACAATCAGGTAACTAGATTAACAAACTAACCACAGAACAAACAAACAAATGAGTAAATAAGTACGTACATACATAGTAAGTAAACAGAAAAACAGATAAACAAGCCACCGAACAAACAAATAAGTAAATGCAGACATAAATAAATAAAATTCCTATGTTGCTTTAGAGTCTCAGTCATTTTTTTTTTGCAGCATTTATAATATTGTTCAAATGTGTCTAACAGAATACGTTCATACGTTCACAGGTGTATACTAGGCTAATAAACACTAGGGCCCTTATAAGCCTAGCAGTGCAACCCAAATGTGACCCCCAAATTTGATTTATATAGGGGGTGATTTACAGACTGCCTCTGTCCATCAGACACTAAAACACAAGACCAGAATTGAATTTCCAATTACCCATCAATTAGTGCAAGCAGAGATTAAATAAGGATAGGGTGCAACTCTGCTTCACAAATAATGGGAATTCTCTGGGAAACATGTCTGTTTCTCCAACATGCCCTATTTATGTCATAAGCAAAATGTGGGTCTTTTAATCTAGTAGTTCTGATGCTATTTGTTTTGTGGATGTGCAAAAGGTTCATCAAAATAGGATCCAGGAATGCCTTGCGTGCCAGGGAAAGATCACCTCTTAGAAGTTTTTATGATATTGAGTAAAGAGACAGGGCTTTGAGATGATAAGCATATTACACTGTGTTTACTCTCTCTATTCTTTTGGTAAGGAAGCTTTGTGTATGTTCCAGTTGCTGAATAGGTCTGGTCAGGTACATGCCAAAGGAGGAATTATACTATATAATGCATTTGATGAGGGCCAAGTACAGTGGGATGATTTCCTCTCTGGATCTAGATGCCATGCCCTTGCTTATAAGTTCAGCAATATAGGATTTCTTTACTACCTTGGACACATGTTGGTTGGAGGCTGGGTTACTATCTTCATGAGTTTCCAGATCCCTGATTACTGAATCAACTTTTAAGGGTGTTTTATTGATGATATAGTTACCTGGAGTGGCAGACTTCCCAAAAGGTACTATAACACATTTCTTGGTACTGAGTTTTAAGCCATCGCTTTAGCTGCAACCGTTTGTCTGTGATAGATCTTCCTGAAAGGTGTCCCCATCTAGGGGGGAGGGGATTCAGTGACTGTTCAGGGTTTGCAGTCATCTGCAAACTTGGTTAGCCAGAGACCTTTAACATTGGCTTTGACATCAGAGAAGTACATGATGAAGGGGAGTGAGCCTAGCACGTAGTGCTGGGGGACTCTACTGGTGATGAGCCTCTGTGGAGGTGGTCTCATTGATTCTAAACAACTGAGTCCTATCACAGAGCCAGCTAGCTATCCAGCATTTTATAAAGGGGTTTATACCTAGTTCTGTAAGTTTGTTGACAATGTCTGAGTTGGGTATTTTATCAAATGTTTAATCCAGATCTATGTAGGCAGTATGCACTGCTTTGCCCTCATCAAATGCCTAAGTGACCTTTTCAAAGAAGTTCAGTAAGCATAACTTTCCTTAGACACATCCAGATTGTGATGATTCCAGTGTCTGAGGGTCTCCTATAATTCCCATGATAACTCTTTCCATAGTTTTAGAAAATAAGACTAGAGAGACTAAAGGGTCTGTAGTTTCCAGGATCTGTTTAAGGTCCTCTCTTATGAAGGGGAATGGCAATCACATTCTTCCATTCACATGGCACAAAGCCTGTTTTAAGACTCTTGTTAAAACATGACTCCTGGGGGTCCTGAAATTCATATTTAACACTATTCAGGAGGCATCCTGTGAGGTATTCAGGCGCAATTGAAGCCACAAAGCTTTAGAGAGCACAGCCAGTACATGTTTTCTAGTTACAGTTGGAAGGGTTATGTTGGAAGGTATATTTTGGTGGATGGTTGGTTGATGAGAGGGTGGTAAAGTTGGAACTAAATTTGTCCACCAGCTGGTTCTCTATATTTCCAGACTTTGTCAATGTGGCACCATTTAACACCAGTTCCACACATTGCTATATGCTCCCTTTGAGATTTCTGGCATAGGTAAAGAAGGCCTTATGGTTATCTTTCAGCCTACCTTAACATCAAGTTGGTTTTGCTTGACTAAATTAGCCCTCTTAGGTGGCTATTTAATTTGATGACAGAAGTTGTTTTTATTTTTGTGGGAATCACCCTTCCTGATTTATGCCATATTTTTCATTTTGTTGTATATCTTGTTTAATTTGGAGTGTGAACAGGATGGTTCGTTTCTGGGACTAGTCTTGGGCCTGGGCTTAAGTCTGGTAGGTACAGCAGTCTCTGTTCAGACATTGGCATGGTTGCATACAGTTTCTGAAAGCAATTCAATATAGGCTGATGTGTTCTCAGGGTTTGGAGGGGCATTGACTTTTGACAAACCATTACTTAATAAAAGGTAATTTGCCTTGGAATAGCTAATAGCAAATGCAAAATGAAATAGTTATGACTGCCAAAAAACCAGCCTGAATGAAAGTAATGCTAAGATGGAAAAGAATATTCACAAATACGCTTAAACAGCAAACCTGCTTATTATTGATATAGTAGACCGCTCCCATACTTACTGAATTAGGGTCATGCTTTTTGTGGCAATGCTAACAGAATAACTTTTTTGTTGAGTGAAAATCATAGCTTCCATGCACTGAAAGTTCTGACTTGTAGGAGCATAAAAGCACAAGCAAATTCATGGCATCCAATTTTTACAGCTGTGAATGCACTGTTTTCAACATACTTGGTCGAAAGCAAAGCCAGAGTTATGAAGTATTTTTTA
This sequence comes from Protopterus annectens, assembly GCF_019279795.1. Taxonomy (NCBI): domain Eukaryota; kingdom Metazoa; phylum Chordata; order Ceratodontiformes; family Protopteridae; genus Protopterus; species Protopterus annectens. The sequence goes on from NC_056725.1 coordinate 322,752,755, forward strand.
TAAAACATAAGTGTTCAGGTCAGACAAAGACTGAGCAGTGCATTCTGAAAATGTAACATTTTTCTGAAACTAAAACAGAAGAAAGAACAATTTTAGATGATAAAATATATATATTTGCCTTTTCATTAAGTAATGCTGGCCTTGGTTGTAACTATAATAAGTACCATGGGGTTTGGGTGCGTAGCCCACCACAATAACATTTTGTAAAGGCATAGTGCTGGCTAGTATTTGTGAGGAACACTGCATAGCAAATACTATTTCAAAAGCATTCCAGTCAACTGCCATCCATGCAAAGGCTCTCGCCTACAATGTCTGAGTACAAAAATGCAGACTATGAATGCATGGCCGATTAGCTTACAGTAGAAAGTGTGCGGGACAAAAGCATTCCCTCAGTGTTATTTATTTATTTATCTGCTTTTGCTTAGCAGAAAAGTCAAACTGGGCAAGCCTATTTCAGCAAAGGCACACAAAAAAGTCCCGCATTATATACATTTACATTAGATAGCGGTAATATATTTCATAAACATCTTTACTGATCACTACTCAAACAGTGACACGTATATACAGTAACAGAAAACAAGCCATAGTGACATTTTGTTTTGTTTTTATTCAGTACACATATATACAAGTTTTTTTTAGAAATTACCATTCACTCCAACATTACATAAATTACTCAGTCCCTGCGTTCCCTTAAACCTCTCTCCTGCTGAACAGGTAACCATTTGAAATGTCTGGACCTGATATAGTGAGTCCTGAAATATGGAGACTGAATGTCTGAAATAATGGACTTACATATACTAAGACCTAGATGATATTTTTGGGGATATTCACTTTTCTCCAAAGTGTGGCAATTGATGGGTTGGTATAAATAAGTTCAGGTGGTGTGAGGAGCTTGCCCTCCACATGAGGGGAGCAGGGGGCTCTTCTCCTGTGTTTTCAATCTTTTTTTTTTGAGTTGCCTGCCCTCTGCATTTCAAATGCTGACATTTCAAAAGTGAGCACACCGAATAATAAAAGGTAAATTCAGTGCCACATAAACTACTGAATTTGTAGATGCTATAAATAAAGCAAAAATACTTCCACGCTGAAACAGCAACTATACTCTAAGCATAGCATTTCCTTTTGCCTGAAAGCATTTTCTTTATTATATACTGATCTATAGGCAATTGCATATAAATAAGTAATGGCTTACCTGTTTCTTCCCTCCTGTGGCATTCCACTGCAATTTGGCTTTCTAAGGATATAATTCACTGGGCATTGATGAAATATCATAATACTCTCTTTAAGAGTGGGCATCTCTGGCCTTCATTTGGTAAGGTTTTCAACCAGGAAAGCCCTGCTGAGCAAAATGTCTGCAGTACTACTTTATTTCAGCCCCACTATGATCATAAAATGAATTTTTTTACTATGCAGTATAAGCGTTTATATCACGCTGTCTAAAGATGAAAATAGCAAACGCTATTTCATTAAATCTAAAATATCTCAACCACATAATACTGAACATTCATAATAGCGAATTGTTTCCTTGGGAAAAAATTGCTATTCTGAAACACATACACATAACACAAGCACACCTAAAAAACATCAATCCACACACATACACTTATAATCCTGCAACTAACCCTAACCCTACACTAAACTGTACATACACTACTATCTATCCACTTACCTTAATCCAAACCCTAACCCCAAGGTCCGTCACTATCGCACACTCACTTAACCCGCTCCATAACCCTAACTCACTTAACCCGCCCCTAACCCTAATTCACCTAACCCACACCCTAACCCTAACTCACCAAACCCATGCCCTAACCCTAATGACCACACAACTGCACACTTACCTGAACCCGACCCGTAACTTTCCACCACAGTGCTGAAAATAGCGAAGCCACAGAACTGGCCAACCGAATTCTTTCCCTAGGAAAGAATTCGGTGGTCTGCAGCTTTGCTCTTTTTAGTGTTCACTCAAAATGGGTCAATATTAGAACATTGGAAGTTTTAAAACTTTGATGTTCGGATATAGACCCTAGTATAATGCATACTTACCTTATTTTATTCAAAGCTGGGTCATAACAATGTCAAGTTTTTGGGATCCGTACCCCTTTTATTGTGAAATGTGAGGTAGAATCTGAGAGTAATGATGCATTAGTCATTTGTTGAAATTTCTAATAAAAATACTTTTGCCTGCAAGAAAGAGACCCAGTACCATTGATGAAAGGCATGAAAGTGAACAAGCCTCTGTGGCTAACTGAATCCTGATATGTATGCATTTAAATATATATATATATATATATATATATATATATATGTATATATATATATATATATATATATATATATATATATATATATATATATTTATATTTATTAAATAACCGACAACTTGCGAGACTAAGAATATAAGCTATAATAAAATAACTTAAAACATCCTGACCACGAGAAACGAACCTCGAACTATAAAACAAAAAAATAAAACACATAGGATGAACTAGTGTTTTAGCGCTTTCATCTTTTATTGATGGATAAGACTTCTTCAGAAACAAATACATAAATGCAGTGTAATCAGTTGCATACACTTGATATTCTGTAATTCAAAAAAATACTAACCTGTCATAAAGAGATAGAATGTCAAAGGGCCAATCGTAAGACTCCGCAATAAAATAACCCAACCCATAAAAAAATGCTGTGATTACCAAGAGATGTCAGCATTAAAAGGTATATTATCATCGTGACTTAATTAAATAATCAAATTAACTTAAATAAAATAAATAAATAAAGGACAATAATAATTTAAGATATTCAAAAATAACAGTATAAGGGAATCACTGAAACCAAAGTAAGCACTAGGGCTGAAATCCAATATTTAAACTGCCAGAGCAAGCCAGAAAATCTCTAGAAGTCCACAACTCAGTGTGTCATTCATCTAGCAAAACCCTTGTTCCCCTAGAGTAGTCTTGCAACAAAATAAAACCACTCTGTTTATAATGTAGCCAACGCAGTGCACATTTAATATTAATATGTTCATTGAGACCAGGGGCCGAGTCAGCTCCCAGCAGGAGCTGCCATTTAAGTTCCTTCATTTCCAGCAGCGCATTGCAGTCACCAAAAAATAAATCCAAAGAATGTTATGAAAAGGTGTTTGTTAACCAAACAGATATTCTACAATATATAGGGAATGTACCAGCTATAGTTTTTAGTAGAGGAAGGAACTTGAAAGACTATTTTGAAAGTCAAAGTTTATTTAAGAACTCTTTAATGAGAAAGTGTGGTTTTTGTAAAAGCTGTCGATTTATTAATGACGGGCCATACGTCATACTGCATGGTTACAATAGGACACTAAGATGTCCAGGAAATGTGAATTGTAACACCAAATTAGTTGTATACTTAGCTACATGCCTGTCATGTTCTTCATTTTATATAGGGAAAACTAAAAGGAAGCTCAGGGAAAGAATTGTAGAACATAATAGAGATATTAAAAATAAGAAGGTTACGAGTTCCCTATACACACATAGTACAAAATGTAAATGTTTTAAGAGGTTTTTATTTTTTGTCATAGATAGGGTACCAGACACAAATTGTAACAATGAAGGGGACTTGAACACACTGCTGGAAACAAAAGAATGTTTATGGCAGCTGAGGCTTAATGCTTGCACACAACCAGGATTAAATGAATACATATCCATTGCAAGTTATTTAAAAATGAAATCATATATTATATAGTTTTTTTAGGATTGTTTTTATCAAAGGAATTTTTAAAAAGCATTTTTAAACATATTTATAGATTAATTGTATTTTATATGTATGGAACTGTTAAAATTTATTATTTTTTTATTTGTTAGAATATATGTTTTCTTTTGTATAACATTCTGTAACATTTTGTGTCAAATAGATGAATTATTTTTTGCACATCATTATTATCTTAAAATTTTCTTTTAACAATATATGTATATTTAATACGTTTTTGTATATCAAAAGTTATTTGCACATTACATCTTTACGCATTTTTGCACATTGGGCATATATATATATAGTTGTGTAATTATTTATTTAACAAAACTTATATGAATTTTAATGTATGGAAAGTATAGGTTTTTATACATATATAAAAAGTTTAGAGTTGTATGCAAATGGTGGTTGGATTAATTGATTACTTAACTATTTCTAATTGAATATGCAAATTTTGAAAGTTGTATAAAGATGTGATTGGTTTTTTGTCCTTATTAGAAATGTATAAAAAGTAACTGCTCCAGATTAGTTTTAACTCTGATGAAACCCACGGAGATAGTGGGTGAAAGCGTTTTTTTGCGCTCAGTAGTATTTTATCAATAAAGGAATTGTTCCGTGGATCCAGTTGGCGTCTTACTTTTACTTTTACTTTTTACCAGTTTTCCGTTTACTTTGTTTTTGTTGCAAAAAATAAATCCAGCTTTTCCAATACCAAGAACTGAAACCCAGAGAAATTCATGCATTTGCTGCTGTGGTTTCCTAGTGCATTAGTGCTATCCTTTTTGCGGATAGTTGCCAGGTGTTCCTTAGATCTGTCAGAAAGTTTTCTCCTAGTTTTACCAAGGTAGAACTGGTTACATCTTTTGCATATAGCTGCATATACCACCCACTCTGTGTGGCAGTACATATGCTGCGTAAAAATAACTTTGGAGTTGCAATATGGGAAGGTGTAAGAGCTGCAGCTTAAAATGTATTGGCAAAGTACACAGTGGCCACAAGTAAACATTCCTGGGGGTCCTTGTATTCAATCCTGGTTTCCTATTAAAAAAGGCAAGTCCCTGTTTTCGAAACTTGCTCTTAACGGAGAGGATTTTTTGCAGGAGCAGGTAGGTTGTTCACCTAAAATAGATTTTAGATCATCCTGGCTGGAAGAAATGTTTAAATTCTTAATGATGATTTCCTGCATCGCCTGCATGTCCCTACTGATTGGTAATGGAAAACAGCAGAGTTTATCAGTCAGGTTACTACTTCTGCTGCAGCTGTTGTAGGCAAATATCAGTACAGGCTTGTACTTGATATGTCTGTCTTGTATTACCCTGTCCAGCTCTTGTTCTATAATGTGGTCGGGATAATTTCTTGCTAAGAACATACTTTTGAGGAAATTGACATCAGAAACAAAATCCTCATCTACACTGATGATGCGGGAAAGGCGGATGAACTGTCCTAGTACCACATTCATTTAGTAGATATGTGGGTGCTGATTATTGGAGTCCAGAAAATTGTTGCGATAAATGTTTTTACAGTGGATGTTGGATTCCAAACTATTGTTAGACGTGCTGATCGTTATGGTGGTGTACAGGAAATGGATAGTTGCACCTCGTCCAGAAATGGTAAAATCCAAGTATAATATGCTATTAGTTATCTCCATGATGAAGTCAGTCAGTTCCATGTTTGTGCCTTCCCAGATGAAAAAAATATCATCAATAAAACGTCTATACATTCGTACAGACTGTTAGCCAGGTAGATGGATGAACGTTTCTAACTCCCAGGTACTAAATACAAAGTTGGTTAGTGCTGGGGCCATTTTCGATCCCATAGCTACTCCCCGTACTTGTTGGTATAGTTTTTGATTGAAATGAAAAAAGTTGTTGTGGATAACTACCTCTGCTAGGTCACAAATAGTGTTAGTTCTGTTAGAGGAGAACCCTGCATATATGGAGAGATACAATTTTAAAGCTTCCATCCCTTCTTTGTGTGGGATGTTTGTGTACAGGAATACTATATCCAATGTAACTAGAGAGCAGTTAGATGGATCTATTTGAGCCTTGCACAATTCATCTAAGAAATCCCATGAGGCCTTCAGATAAAAGTTGGTGGTTTGTACCAAGGGGTTAAGCACAGTATCCAAATATTCCAAGATTTGTTCAGTTTTAGTGCGTTTATTTGATATCACCAGCCTGCAGGGTGGATCACTTTCATTCTTGTGCACTTTCGGGATGCCAAATAGTTTCCCCATGCTAGGGTTCGTGATAAGCATATAAATGTGCTTCTCCAGTGAAATATTTTGAGTTTGCTCTAACTTTTTGAGTAGCTTGTCAATACTAGAAAACTGCTTGTTGACTGTATTAGTGTTAGTGACTGTGTAAAAAGTGCCATCTTTCAATTCATTATTCACTTTTTTGATATATATATATATATATATATATATATATATGTTTCTGCCAGAGGATTTAGTTATTGGAAACTTGAATTTCATATGATCAAGACCATATGTTTGACTTTCTGAAAACTCAGATGAAAGACAACAAAATGTTTTTTATTTTTGCAAGTGCGAGGCAAGTACCCCTGTCCCTCTCCTCCCACCCCCTGCAAATTATATATACCAATTCCCAGATCACAACACTGTAAAGAAAAGGGTACATTTTCTGAAACCCACTGTCCCTCAGTCTCTATACAAATGTTTTGAGTTTTCAGAATGTTGAACATATGGTCTCGACCATATGAAGTTCAAGTTTCCAAAAACTCCATCATCTGATAAATAAACCAGCTGATATAAAACCATGGATATATATATACACACATATGCACACATACATATATACACATATACATATACATATGCACACACACACACACACACACACACACACACACACACACACATGTATATAGTTATATATACACGTATACATAAGAGTAATTTAAGCTCTATTTTATAGCTGAAGAACAGACTCAGAGTTTATCTAAAATAGCAAAGAACTTAACACAAGAGAGTTATTTTCAGAAAACAGCTACTAATATCTTATCTAGAGATGCAGAAATATTTATTGTTATCATTCTCAGCCAATGGAAAGAAGACCGTGCATGACAGAAAAGAGATTGACATTATAATTTTTGGGATATACTGTAGCCTAAATTGTGAGAAGGAAAAGCATTATCAAAAAAAAATCAAGTCAATATACATACCCTATCAGCTACTTTTCTGCTAATACATAATAACATTTATTTATAATTACTATTAGTGCTACAATAATTTGTATTACTGTATAAAAGTTTATAAGGGTATAAGATTGTATGTATATATGAATATGCTTATACACACACACACACACACATATATCTATCTACATATATATATATATATATATATATATATATATATATATATATATATACTTAAAATGATTGAATACCATTTATGTCAATGTACATAATGTTGTAGCAAATTTAACATTATACATGTCAACACACCATTATACATGTCAACACCCTACTCCTCGTGTGCATAAAGAAAGCATTGTTTATTTACAGGGGACAAGCCCCCTCCACCCTCCACCATATTATTTATATATTCTGACTTCAAGATCACACAATTCCCAGGAAAAAGGGTATATTCCCCTATGTGGGTTTTGACAATCTCGTACGTCTAACTACCATCTTTTTAGTTTACTACATTGCGTCGCTTAACAGATGTCAAGAAAAGTAAGGTTCAACAAATTTACCAGGGCATATCTACCTATATCATATACATATATATATATATATATATATATATATATATATATATATATATACCTACAGTATGTATATGTATTTATATAAATGATCTATGTAGTGAAGTGCATTCTGGGTAAAACCTCTCCCATCATGAAGAAAACTATTAATCCACAGAGAAAACTGGTGCTTAAGAGGAATGAGGTTAAGGGGTCAGACTCCTTGAAATCAGAAAAAAAGATCCACAACTGTTCAGACATTGCAGTGATCAATCACTTACTTCTTACTTAGAAATTAAAGGAAACCTCCACCTACTCCTACAGTTTAACTTAACCCTTAGGCAGTTTTTCTCCATTTAATATGGTTCTAGTATTGTGTAGGTACCAGAAACCTGCTTAACATTCCAAAACATTCATTTCCTTGCCTTGGGATCAAAGAAAAGGAAAGTCCACACACTTTTTTTTCTTAAGCTTAACTTGTCTTGTATGCTATAGTGGAATTTGTCTAACTGCATGACATACCACAGACACATAGAAATCTGTAGTTTAGCATGTTAAATATTACTGACAATCTTACACGAGCAATTAGTTCTGCTGATGTCAGGAGCTCAGCAGCTGCTATAAAAAGTTGCGAGAGGAAGAGAAATTGGCAAGAAAAATACACAAACTGCAGCAAAAAGTCAGTCCTGAACAAAACACCTAAAACCAAGAAAAAGAGCAGTCCAGCTAACATGGCCAAATCCAGTTTAAAATCACACAAAACTTTTAATAAATAAGATAAAACAGATATGCACATTCAAGCACTGAGCTATTCTTCAGATATAAAAGTCACAAATTAGGAAGCAACTCTTTAAACAGAAACACAAATTCCATTCAATACAAACTATCCAATCAAAAAATACAAGGAATGTTTCAACAAAGCAGCTGTCATGAAAGTAATGCAGGTCATAAAGGTACAGTCCCATTAAGCCCAGGAGTCTTACATGCTTGTAGCCTCACAATCCACTTCATCTCTGCCGGTTCAGTACTATGACCAATGTTACCTCCTCTCTTATTCTTCTTCACCAGATGTAAAACCAAAAATGAAAAAGCATGCTCTGGATTCATGGAAACGTGTTTCATAAGCACATCTGTCATGTTCTTAAGCTGAATATCACTTATATGCTTTAAAATTCTTTCTTTAAAAGGTCTGTTAGTTTTCCCCACATAGAAGTGAGGGCATTTACTACAGACTGCCAGGTACATCAATTCACAGCTTCTACAATCAGCATACAGACTGGGACTAAAAATAAAACCAGTCGAAGGGTGCTGAAAAGTTTTATCACTTCAGATATAACTATATGCTTTACATACATCATAAAGGAAGGTCGCAACCCTCTCAGATCTAAGAGGACTGTAGTCATTGCCCAAGCTAGGACCATATCATAAGTGTCTCTTCAGAGACACAGCATTCTTAAAGCAGAAAATAGGTTTGTTGCCTACTGCTTCTCTGATGTACGCATCCATCTGAAGAATTGACCTGCTCTTCCGAACAATATCACACACCCCACTGATGTTGCTGTAGAAAGTCAGTCACCTACATATTGTTGTTACTAGCAACATTCTACCTTGCAGCATATGATCTCTGTCTAGCTCTCCTTCTGAAATAAGGGGTTCCATCTGTTGATCTGTGTGCTCAACATGGGGTGCCCATTGCTACCCCTAGGGTACCCTGGTTATGGCTAGCTGGGAGGAAGACTATATATTGCACAACAATGCATTTTCTTGTTTCATTCAATACTATAAGCATTTTGTTGATGATATCTTCCTGTTATGGAATGGTACATTGTTAAGAATGACTGCGTTTATTGAGTATTTGAATGACAACACCTCCTTTCTTAGGTTTACATCCTCATAGTCACAAGTTAGCATAGATATTTTGGATGCTTGCCAGGTTAATGAGAATGGTGGACTTGATACTGAATTGTATATGAAAGAGTGTTGGAGAAATACCCTGCTGCATCGGTCCAGTATGCATCCTACCTATGTATACTGCAATGTCCTTAAAGGTCAGTTCTGAGAATCTCTAGGCTACATACGGATGTAGTCAAATTCTGAACTCCTTTGTAAGTCAAGCAGAGATCGCCTCTAAGTAGACAATATGAGACAGAGAATAGTTGGAGTTTTTTGAGTCTGTCCATACAGGACAAGTGTTTAAGGTGTAGGATCCTCTTTGTGAGGTACTTTTGCAGCCTCTCCAGTTGTTGCAGGTGTCTAGTGAGGTACATGCCAAATGCGGCATTGTACTCGACGATTGGCCTAATGTGGGAAGAGGAGAGAGAGACAATGACCTCTTTCTTCCTGGATGCAAAACCCTTAGTAATGAATAAATGAATAATGAATAATAATGAATAATAATGAATAAATAAATAAATAAATAAATAAATAATAAATATATGCCACACAGAAGGACTTTATGACCACAGTGGCAATGTGGTGGTCAAAAGGCAGGTTGCTGTCTACCTGTGTTCCCAGATCTCTTATAACATATTCTGTTTTCAATGGACTACTATCGATGTGGTAATTCATAGGAACCGGGTTTTTCCCAAAGTGGATGATGACACATTTTTTGACATTGAGCTTAAATCGTGGTTCTGACACCAGTCGTTCGTCTCAGTGAGGTCTTTCTGTAGGATGTCAGCATCACTTGAGGAGTTAATTATGGCTCCCAACTTGCAATCATCTGCAAACTTTGTCAGCCAGAGTCCCTTGGTATTGGCCTGGACTCCAGAGAAGTAGATACCAAACAGGAGATGACGCAAAACTGAACCCTGTTGGACTCCACTCGTGAATGGTTGGCAGTCTGACTTGGAGTCAGCTACTTTCACACTGTGGGTTCTATCTGTGAGCCAGTTTGCAACCCACCTAATGATATTTTATTATTTATTTATTTATTTATTTATTATTTATTTATTTATTTCCAGTTTGATTACCGGGGAAGTCAACTGGGCCCAGAGAGTCCGTTTTCAGTGGAGGCCTGGGGAGAAAAGCTCTATGAAACAGATTATAGTAAAATAGCAGGCCAATAAAAATAGGGTACAACTACTAATACATATCAAATAATACAAAGTGTGAGCAATATTACCCATAATGGAAAAATATCATGCAGATACATTTTAACAAATTCACACAGTTAAAGTTAAAAACTATTTACAATATTTACAGAGTGTGAGAGATCATATAGGAATTAGCTATAGAAGGTTATAGCCAGCTATAAGGTGCTTATGAACTCAGGAGGATACCCTCCCAAGGGCTTTTGTTAAAGAGTTCTAGGTAGGGAGAATGCAGTTACATTTCCATTTGGAGGAGAGGTAAGTGTAATGCTGTGTTTTGAAGTTGTTTGTATTTGACATTGTCCTTAGTGTGGAAGGGACAGAGTTCCATTTCTTACCCAAGGAGAAGGAGAGGAGAAGTTGTCCGGCACGATGTTTAGGTTTGTGGATAGTAATCAAGTTTTGCTGTTCAGATCTGAGAGTTCTGTTTGGGGTGTATGGGGGAAGGATGTTGGTTAGAAATGGGTATTTGTTTGGATTAAATATTAGTCTATGTGCTGTAGTGAGCTGGAGGAAGTCCAGGTAATTTGTGAATTGTAACCAGTTGAGGGATTGGAGGGTAATACAATGATGTATGGAATGTTTGGCTTTGGTGGCAAATTTAGAAATTTTGTTATAACAGCTTTCAAGTTTGGAAGTGATAGAGGAAGATATATTAGTTAGTAGTGGGGCACCATACAGAAGGGAGGGAAGGAGGTAAGAAGAGGCCAAGAGTATGCCTGTTAGAAGTAGAGAGGAAGTGGTTATTCCTGTGTAGCATACCTAGTTTTTGGTGGTTTGTCTTTATATTTTGCTGAATATGGACCTCAAACTTGAAGTGTCCATCTATAGTTACACCGAGTAGTTTGGCAAAGGGAACAACTTCGACTGGAGAGTTGTTCTGGCTAAGGACTTGGAAGGAATTTTTATCAACAGAGAAAGATTTTGAGGGAGTGAATAGTAGTATTTTAGATTTGTTAGCATTGAGAGAAAGGTGGTTTTGGCACATCCAGATCTCAGTAGTTGAGTATGCAGTCTGAGCTTTAGATAGCAGTTCAGAGAGGTTAGAGGCAGAGCAGACAAGTGTAGAGTCATCTGCATATTGGAATACTTTGGCATTAGGAATAGCAGAGTGAAAGTCATTGATAAAGATATTAAACAGCATTGGTCCAAGGATGGACCCCTGTTGTACTCCGGTTGGAGTGGGTAAGAAAGGTGAGGTGCCTTTATTCCATTTCACAGCCTAATATCTATCTGACAGATAGTGTGAGAACCAGGAAAGTGTGTTTTGGGAGAGATTTAAGTTTGAGACCTGACTTAGAAGGTGTTTATGGGAAACAGAATTGAATACTTTAGAGAGATCTAGGAGCACTGTGGATACCAAGTTCCCAGAATCTCGGGCTTGATTGACAGTTTCTAAGAATGAGAGTAGAGCTGTTATGGTGCTATGTCCTGGTTGGAAGCCATGTTGCTTAGGGGTAAGAAGTTGGTTTTTATTCAGAAAAGGCATAAGTTGGAGGTGGATGCATTTCTCTAGGATTTTGGAGATTGGAGAGAGAAGAGCTATAGGGTGGAAATTTGAAATGTTAGTGTTTTTGCCTCCCTTGTGGAGAGGAAGAATAAAGGTGGAATGCCAGAGTTTAGGGACATAGGATTCCTTTATAGATCTATTAATTAGGATACTAATTGGGAGAGCTATACCATCAGCAGCAGACTTGAGAAAAGAAGAGGGGAAGTTGTCAGGTACATTGGAGCAGGGTTTAAGTTTGAATAGAAGTCTTTTTATGTAGTTTGTGGAGACAGGTTTAAGCTCAAACACAGAGGAGAAATTATTTCGGACTTAGATGAAGTGGAATGTAGGAGTGATGGGTCGTTGTTGGGAAAAGTTTTTGTTAGGTCGGATATTGACTCTATAAAGAAAGAGTAGAATAGTGAGGCTAATTCGAGGTCAGATTTACTTAGGTCCGGACACGGGCTATTTTTGGAGCCTGGGTTGAGGAGTGAGTTTATGGAGTTCCAAAAAAGCCTAGGGTTTTGGGGATAGTTGGACTGGAGCTTAGTGTAGTAGGATTTTTTTGTCTTTGAAGATTTGTTTTTTTGCAAAGTTACAGAGCTGTGTATATTGGAAAGGGTTTTGGGAAGTTTATTCTTTTGGTAAAGCTTCCAGGATTTGTCTCTTTTATGCATAATTTGCTTTGTTTCTTTGTTTAGCCAAGGGGCAGTTATAGTTTTTATTCTTTTTTTCCTTGGTGGAGCTAGGGAGCCAAGGGGCAGTTATAGTTTTTATTCTTTTTTTCCTTGGTGGAGCTAGGGAGCCAAGGGGCAGTTATAATTTGTATTCTTTTTTTCCTTGGTGGAGTTGGGGAATTTAGAGTGTCTAGGAAAGTAGAATTAAAGTGGTCTATGACTTTATTGAGTGGAAGGGTTTTTAGAATGTTCCAATTCATTTGTTTGAGATAATTAGCGAAGGTTTGGGGTCAAATTTACTAAGGTTGCGGGTCTGAATATATTGATGTTGGTGTGGATGGGAGGTGGTTGCACGGTAAATAAAAGTTGGGAGGCAGTCACTAATAGTGTCAGGGATGGTGCCAGAGTTGGTAATTTTATTTGGATGGGTGACTAAGATCCAGTCAAGAGTGGATCCTGGGGGATTTATTTTATTGTGTCTGGTGATGAAGTGGGTTGCTTGAGTAAAGTTAAAGAGGTTAATGGACAGGGAGGGTATGGGACTGTTGATTTTACTCCAGTCGATGTTTACGTCGCCTACTATGTAAGTTTCAAGATTAATTTCACCTGAGGCCCATTGAAGTATGTCTTCAAGGGTTGAGATGTTATTTCTGGGTGGGATATAAAGGGTGATGATACAGAGGCTTTTATAATTGTTAATTTTTAATAGACCAACTGTTAGTTCTGCATTGGCGGATTTAGGAATGGTGTTTGGTAGGGGAATTAAAGTAAGTAGATTGGAATAGATTAATGCAACACCTCTGCCTTTTTATTTTTTTGGGCGGTCACATCTAAGAGTGTGAAATCCAGAGGGTAGGATTCTAGAGTAAGAAATGTGGAGTTTGAGCCAAGTTTCAGAGATATAGGGATCGATGCCTAGCTTAGTGAGTTTTTCTATGATTTCTGAGTGGGGAATGGTATCAAAGGCCTTGGCCAGATCAAGATAGGCTGTATGAACCACCTTGCCTTCATCCACAGCTCTGGTGACAGACTCAAAGAAGTCGACTAGGTTGAGTGGGCATGATCTATGCTTCACAAAACCAAACTGTGTGGGATCCAGAGTTTGGATATTCCCTATATCCTTGTTTATTAGGTCCATGATGATGCATTCCATAGTTTTGCATATCAGACTCATCTGGGTAATGGGGCGATAGTTCCCAGTGTCTGTAGTCAGTCCTCCTTTGTGGAGAGTGATGACTGTAGCAGTGCACCATTCAGTAGGGACAGAGTCTGAGATGAGACTGTGACTGACCAGGGCACACAGGTGAAGTGCCAGTTCACTCTGTAGTTCATGTAGAACACAGCCAGGGATATTGTCAGGTCACATAGAAGCTGTATTCTTGACCTTGGACAGTGCTGTTTTAACCTGTGCAGCAGTAATACTGGGTGCCTGGCAATCTACTGGTATTTTGATTGGTCCTTTGGTGGGGGAGAGAGAGGTAAAGTTGGCACTGAATCTGTCGGTTAGTATATTGGCCATATCTTTGGCTCAGTATAGGAGGTGCCATTGTGCAATATTTCTGAGCTAATTTGGGTATTGCCATGGAGATTCTTTACATAACTATAGAAGGCCTTGTGATTGTCTTTACTATCTGCTGCAATTCTGTTTTCATAGCTAGCTTTAGAGGATTTGATGAGAGATCTCAACTTTTTGTTGAGGCTGATAAGGGAGTCTTTCCAGTCTTGGGACTTCAACTTATTCTGCATCAGTTTCCTTCCTTTGTTGTAGAGTTTGTTTATGGCAGGGGACCACCAGATTGGCTTCCTTTTTTTTGGCGGAGAGTATTTTGGTTCTATTGGGTATGGCAAGATCCATGCATTTGTGTACATGTTCATACAGGGCATTAGTGTATGATATAGCAAACTACAGGCCAACAAATTCAGCTCCATATTTGCCCCTCTTTCCCAATCAACCTTCCCTCAGGAAACACCAACAAATATAACTCCCCCTGCTATCAGTAGGGAACAGGTCCTTAATGCTCTCTCTGAGGCCAAGAACATTGCATTAGTGGACCCAGACAATATACCAGGATGACTTCTAAATAGTAAGAAACATGATCTATCAGTCTCTCTAAAATTACTATTTAACTGTAGCCTCCAAACAGGCTTCATGCCTCATGAATGGAGAACAGCAATAGCCAGGGGCAGCTCATGCTATAGGACTGCAGGACTGCAGCCCTCCCACCTAGAAAACAAAAAGAAAAACATAAGAAAAAAGTAAAGAAAAACAATGAAAAAAGTAAAGAAAACAACATTTAAACCGCGAATCCCGGAAGTCCACGCATGCGCACATGCACTAGGTGCTCAGAGCAGAACTCCAGACTACTTTGTCAGCAGTCTGGATAAGGAGTAATGCATCTCTGCCCCACAAATGTCCAGAAGTCTGTGCAATGATGACCACACAGAGCAGAACAACTCCGGACTGCTTCTTCTGCAGGCTGGACTAATCAGGGGAGAGGTGAGTTAGTTCTTGAGCTGTCACAGGGCTGGAGAATTGGAGTTACAGAATGGAGCAGGTTGGACCATTCAGGTGAGAGTACTCGCAGGGCTGGAGGATTTTTCTGTTAGCAGGACTATACCAGTTGGAAGCTCTGTTAGCTTGGATTTACTAGCAGGGCTGGAGGATTCCACGTTTGGGTGAGTTGGAATTAGATTCCATTTGCAGGATTCTACCATTCAGGTGAGTTGGAAGTAAGGTGTGTTGGATTGGACTTAGCTTCCACGGAAGCTGTTTGCAGGATTCGACCGTTCAGGTGAGTTGGAAGTTCCGCTGGAGGATTGGTTGCCAAGAAGATGTTCTCTTGACTGTTTCCTTTGTGTATCAAAGATTCCATCTCAAACTAAAAGATTTTGATCTCAACCGTTTCTTCCACTTGATTACACCTGCATATTTTATATTGGTGTGTGGTCTTTGTGCATTTACATCTTTAGAGTGACTTTTCTAGTGCTGCAGTTTCCTCGCAATTGTTATAATGAAAAGTTTCTCAAAAAATTGAAGATAAGGAGGCAAGCAGACCATAGAAGACAAATATTTCTAAAGGCTAAAGATTAGCAAGAGCGCACTTGACTGAAGATGCGCACGTACACACACACACACACACACACACACACACACACACACACACACACACACACACACACACACACACATACATTGTTTAAGCTTTTATCATGCAATTTCCATGGCAAACTTTGCTGTTATGCATATCTGTGTATCTCTGGGACTTAAACACCATAGCACTGTTTATTATTAATCAGGGTAGATTGGTCAGAAAGTGGAACAGTTACACATTTCTTCAGAGTCATAACTTTTTGTCTGTAAGATCCTTTACAGTTACTGATAAGGAATTTATGGAAAGCCTTAGTTTAGTTATTTATTAATGGAAGTACCATCAAAAACATATTTTAACTGTCTGAAAAATATCATTCAATTTATGAAGGGCAGAGGCAAATCACTGGGAAAAAAAATCATACTTGTTTGCCTGAATTATATAGCACCAGAGGAAAATGCTTATGTGATAAGCCTTGGAAGTATGCTGCTGCAAGCACATTTCATGTAGCATACACATAATTGGAGATTTCATCAGTGAACTAGCTTGGCTTAAATAGTAGATGTGTTGAGAAATAGATTAACTTATTTTTGCTTACACAGTTTCTGTTATTGCAAATGTAGGTGGTCATTTATAAAATAAGAAAAATATGCTGTTGCCTTTTTATTGATTATTTTACTTGGGAAAATGCCAACATGCATGTATGAGAAAAACAATCAGTGTGCAAACACCAATGAGCTGTGAGCGACTTGAGCCCTGCCACCCTGGTTCTGATTCTCATTCTTTCCACTTTCAAATGGACTGTTAGTCCAGACCAGAACAGTAAAGGCAACACAGAGTCAGTGCATTTGACTCCTCATACTACTAGTCACCATGCTTCATAAATTAAATAGCAATGCCTTAAAGAAAGAATGAAACAGGACAAAGCCCCCAAAATAATAGGGGGTAGATTGTAAATATTGCCCTTATAAACAAGTTTCATGGTGTACAGTACATTTGAGATTAGTGTGAGTTCAGAGTGAAACCAGTGTGTGTGTAATGCCCCAGTTGCTATATACTGGTGGTTAGAGAGAACGCATGGTGGATAGGAATAACTCAGACTTGCACCCTGTACCTTGGATGCAGGTGGCAAGGGCCTGAATTCCCTACCCACCACCATTTGTAAAAAATTTGCAGATTTTTGCCACATATTTGTTCTGTTCCTCATAAAATCTGTAGTTTCTACAGTTTTGTTACACAGTCAGTGGTGCAGGGGTAGCATTGCTGCCTGACAGTTATAGCCTCTCTGGTTTGATTCTTGGCTGGTGTGCTTCCTGTGTGGAGTCTGCATGTTCTCCTATTTTAGTACAGATTTTTGCCTCATATTTTTTCTGTTCTGTTCCTCATAAAATCTGTGGTTTCTGTATTTTTGTTACATAGGCAGTGATGCAGTCAGTGGTGCAGGCATAGCATTGTTGCCTGACAGATACAGCTTCTTTGGTTTGATTCTTGGCTGGGGTGCCTTCTATGTGGAGTTTGTGTGTCTTTTCATCTTACAAAGACATGTGTCTGGAGTGTTTCTCAGTAGGCCTGTACTGAAAATTGGCTTTTGTTCCAAGTCGGACTTTCCTGGTTAACAAATGTTAAATAAATAAAAATGACAGGCATTTGAATTTCAGACTTCATATTCTTCAGAAAGTACATGGTAACACAAAACCTTTTATTATAGCAATTTTCTAAGTTTATAAGGTGGACATTTAAAATTTGTCCCTATTTTTTGGATTGTATTCCCCCATTATTGGCTTCATCCAGGTTATTTGTGCTAAGGTTGAGAGCTATAGTGAGAACTGAATTCACTGAATATGTTTGGGGGCTGTATTCCCCAATTACTGGCTTTTTCCAGGTGTTTTTTGCTAAGAGGTTGAGAACTATGGTGGGAACTGAATTCACTAAGTGGTAGCCATTTAAGTTTCAGTCTTCCTCTCTTTCACAAAACAGCTGATTTAGCATAGTGGTATGTTGCTATGTTTTGCACAGTTCCCTGGTTTCAAGGCTTGGCAGTGAAAAGTATGGTGGTAACATGGCATTTTATTCTAGCAACTTTCAGCATTATACAAGCAATGTTTAAAATGTGTCCCTGTTTTTTGGGCTTTTGCCCCCCCTCCCACCACCAATAATTGTTAGCTTTTTCCAGATTTCTTGTGCTGCAAAGTTGATACAGTTGAGTGTCAAGTAGATTTTACAAGGAGCTGAGAGCTGCAGGGGAACAAAAGTTTAATGCTGCTTATGCTGAATCAACTTACGTTGTCAATAGCACAGCAAGTATTGCACTTGCGTTTAATGTAAAAAGCTGTGAGTTCTACTCCCACAGTAGGTCGATGCATTGCTGATACTGTACTGTTTTGTAAAGGGAGGTGGATGTTACAGTCCTTTTTGGCGAAGATACTTTAGTAACTATAAACCTGTTATCAGTTTGCCATCCATTTCCTATTGCAATATTACTAGCTTATTATTTTTTAGTGCAACATAGGCAATTTATTCCTCAAGGACAACAGGCAGTTTAGTAGATGAAACAATGAAATATAAATTTGTTTGCTAATTAGTTACAGATTTCTTTAATGTGGAATTATTTAGATGACTTTTACTACTTCAGAGATTGTGCATATTTACTGATACTGGTGGACTGTACAAGTTTGAGTAGACTTTTATGATGGAAATGTTCCGAATTGGGCAGTTTTGTCATTATTGGTACATGCATTTTGTTTCATTGTTTACTGGAAAATGTTCAAAACAATACATTTAAAACACCCTCTAACAACTATACTGTATTGTACAAGGAATATAATTTAATACAATCAGGAAGGTGTATCAAAGAGCATGTGTATGTTTCGTGTGCAAGGGGCCTATGATTTGAAAACAGCCCAAAGTTAATCTTTATCTGCCACTGGCAAAATGTATTTTCTTTGAATATGGGTTTCAATGCTGCTTCAATGAATGTGAGTTTCAATGGCAGAGAAGTTTTAATGCTAAGTCTATTTTCATTGTGAGACTGCGTTGCTTTGATTAGTAGACATTTATTAGTGTCTGTGCTGTAAAATGCAAAATAAAACTTTCAAATGAAATCCAAATCATTGCAGAAGTAAAGCAGCATACACATTACAGTGTTTATAGTAAATGGGGCAAAATAACCAAGGAATGGGACATTGGAATGCCTGCAGGGGGAGGATCTGTTCAACCATGAGTTTGTGAGGGGGGAAGGGCAGCAAACTCAGACAGCCCTGGCTGAACTATACCTCTCAACTGCACAGATTTTTGCAGAATGAATAGATTTTTAATACTTATTTTTGGTATGTTACTCATAAAATTTGTGATTTTCTGGCAAATTATTTAGGAATGAAGTCACTAAATAATGATAGACATTGAATTTCAGACTTCATAACTTCAGAAAAATGCATGTTAAAACAAGACCTGTTATTCTATCGACTAAGTTTATACAAAAGCAATTTTTAGTACTGTTTGTATGTTCCCCCAGTATATTTGGCCTTGTCCAGATGCCCTGTATTAAGAGGTTGAGAGGTACGTGCAAATCACTTTATAGAATTAGGAATATGCCAAACCTCTCAACTGTCCCTGATTTTGGCTCAAAATGTTGCTCTACCCCTAATAATCCCCACCACAAAATGGCAATTTTGGAAGAAAACATGGAGGGCTTACAATTATAAATAACTAATGATCAGAGTTATAGATTACTTTTATTTCAGAAATGCATGTAGATGCTCTTATTTTGTCAGCTGCTCAAGTTAACAGTACTAATATTAAAAAAGTGTCCCTTCTTTGACAGGTTCCCAGATGTATTGTGTGGCTATTTTATATTTTGCATCACATTTTTGGTCCATTTTTCATAAAATTGTGGTTTTCTGGCAAATTAGTGGCAAATCATTAAAGATTAAAGTTAGAAAATAATGACAGACATTTGAGTTTCAGATTTCATACCCTTCAGAAAATTCATACTAATGCAAGACCTACTACATTATCTTTCTAAGTTTATAAGAGAAATATTTAAAATTATCCTTATTTTTGGGCCTTTGTCCCCCTTCTGTGTATGGCTTTGTCCAGATTTCTTGCTCTGAACATGAGAGGTATGATCAGAGTCATCACCGTCAGCCAGAAACATTTCAAATTGTGACATACTTGTTACACCCCACTCCCCCATGTAGTGACTCTGGATGTGTCCAAGCAAGGCAAGGAGCAGTTATGCAGTGTAAGTGAGCAGAGTATTCCCCCATCCAAGGTAGACACAAGTACAAAAGTAGCTTTTCATCTGTTCTTGGTTTTGCAAAACATTCTGGTTTTCTGTCATATTTTATACTGTTGATTTATGCTTCTTATTATTCAGAAAATTCATGCTGTTGCACTGCCCTGTTGCTCTTTGTTTAAGTAGCAATGCTTTAATGACCATCACATAAGCTTGCCTGAGATTGTAAGATGCAAGCAAGCTTTAATAAGCTTACTGTTAAAGAATTACCAACATTGAAAGCCTTTTTGTTGTTGCCATGCAGCGAATATTTACATAACTAGATAGCATATAAGCCTCAGGTATTGAAACGCATATGATGCATATGACATTATTTCTAATAAAGGACAGAATTACAGTATTTTCAGAAGCTAATTACATTTGTTATAGATTTGCTGTCATCTATGCAGGCTTTACCCATAAACTAAACAGAATGCCAATCTATCATGTGTGGTCCATAACTTGTGCATTAATCCTTTAAGCAATTTACCTTGAGCTTGTTTCTTGTTTGCTGTTCATTTTTTTACTTTGATCATGTTTTTTCCCATGAAACAAGTAGATAGTTGTCAGGCAGCAGGTCTTTTTTGGATAAGAAACATTTTTACAAGTGGGGGTATCACAGAGATTGTGCTACTTTCAGCATGTTACCTGGTACTCTGGTACTTTTATAAAGCTGAATATAAATTATAATTAGAACTGCAGTGTAAGGAGAAGTGGTTTGAGTTGAGTGCTGCTTGTTTTTTATATACTTGATTTTGACTGGCATTCCAGTAATGTATTTAAAAAGTAATTTATTTTTTCATGCCTCACAACCATTTTATTTCCATCTAGATATTAAGTAAGCTGTCATGTAGCCATTGCATTGAAATATATTTTTTTCTTCTGCACTTGATTTTGTCTTAATTGGACTCTAGTAATGATGGTTTGGCACCCAGGGCAGTGTATTTTATTAAAGTTCCATTTGTTGTGGTTTTGAGCATAGCTCCACCCTTTCTAGTTGCCCACACTCCTTCCCAATTGGCCCCACCTATTCACCTGTCTCATGCAGTCCCCATTTGCTTTGAAGTCACCAGCCGCCACTGGCAATAGCCATTCCTCTGTACAAAGGTAGGTCATCTACACACCCTGGAAATAGGTCTATGTTACTTCATCAAACATTCCTTAGTATGAATACCTACTCATTGTCCTGTTTACATTGAACATCCCTTCATCGAATGTTAACATCAGAGCATGGTTTGTATAGGGAAGGGAGTTAGTTGGCAATCATTAGAAATTTGCCCTTTTCCCCACTCTAGTGCAATATCGGAGTTAGTATATATAAGTAGGGTTGGTGTGGGGCCACAACCCCTCACATTGGGGATGTGAAGGGCATAGCCCCCTACCTTGTTGGGTTTGAAATAATGTAATGTGTGTGTCTGTAGCAGACACGTAATTCCCTTCCCTGCAAAAAACATTCACTGATTTTAACATTCAGTGAAGGGATGTTCAATATAATGGGGTCAATTAATAGGTATTTATGGAAATGAATGTTTGATGTAGTAATATAGACCACTTGGAGACTACAGGTCTATAAGTTTCACTAGTCTCATATGCAAAGTCATGGAAAGAATTATCATGGAAATGATCAATAATGACACAGGAAATCTACAGACATTGGGCCTATCCCAGTTTGGTTTCATCAAGGGGAAAGTCATGCCTACTCAGCCTGGTGGAATTCTTTGAGAAGGTCACCAAGGCAATGGATGGGGGTAAAATGGTTCGCACCATCTACCTTAACCTGGCCAAGGCATTTGACGTAATACCCCACTCAGGCATTGTTGACAAATTGAAGAGGTTAGGTATAAACCCTTTTGTCACCAAGGGGATAGCCAGCTGACATGACCCAGGAAGTTAGAATTGGGGAGTCCACCTCTACAAAGAGGCCAGTCACAAGCAGAATCCTTCAGGACTGCTCCTTTTTGTCATTTACTTCTCTGAAGTTAAAGCCAATGTCAGTGGCCTCTAGCTGACTAAATTTGCAGATTATTGCAAATTAGGAGCTGTTATTGAATTGCCAACAGACACAAATGTGCTCCATGAAGGGCTGAGACATGCAAACAACTGGTGCCAGAGCCATGGACTGGAAGTCATCCGCCCCTTATAACTATCATATTAACAACACACTCCTAGGATTTCTCCGGGATGTCAGGGACATGGGGACACACAAAGACAGTAA
The DNA here is from genome assembly GCF_019279795.1 of Protopterus annectens. Taxonomy (NCBI): domain Eukaryota; kingdom Metazoa; phylum Chordata; order Ceratodontiformes; family Protopteridae; genus Protopterus; species Protopterus annectens. The sequence goes on from NC_056725.1 coordinate 322,775,029, forward strand.
TCTAGCCTTTGACATTCATTTGTCTATATTAGTGAGTAAATCATTATATGATGTGCAACCTATAAACAAAAATATGGCATCTACGTCCAAGGAAGTCATTGTTACACTGTAGTTTTCATTTATCACACCTATCATGGACTACAATGCCCCCTTTGGTATGTACCTAATCAGACATATCCAACAATTGGAATGTCAACAGAGGTTCCTCACTAAAAGAATACAGGGTGTAAGTAACATGTCCTATGCAGACCACTTCAAGGCTCTATCCCTGTATTCTGTGTCCTACAGGTTGCTGAGGGGAAATCTATGCCTGACATACTAAGATCTGAGGAAGAATAATTTGAAAGCACTTATCGTTTGATAAAAAGGGACTTTATATATTCACATTTTATTTTTATTTTTATTCTCCATTTTATTAAACAAGTTTAAAAAAAGTTTCTTGTTTTTTTTTGGACTTATTCTGAGAGCTATCTGCATCAAAACAGGATGCTAGCCTTGGTGGATTCACTGTTGTTGATTTGCTGCATGCCTGACATACTAGGCATTGTCAACCCCCACTCTAATGGACCTCCTGCATATATGCAAAATAAACAGCACAATAATTACCCATTTTAAAGATTTAAACCTTGTCTGTGATGTAAATAAGACTTGCTGGAGAGATGGGTATGTTTCAGAGAGACTACCCCTTCTCTGGAACAGGCTCCCCATCCATGTGAAGCAGAGTTTCTCCCTAACCCAATTTAAGTGTAACTTGAACAGTTGGATGGGGAAAATAAATTTCATCCCTGGTTTGGCACCTATGTCTCTAGTGGACACAGGCAGTCTGTAAATGGTTCATCTCCCTGGCCCTTGATTGTAAATTTTCACCTCAAACACCTTCTTACACTAATCAAGGGTATCAGAACTTGTCAGACTTTTGAGAAGCACGGCTAGCCTTTAAAAGTCCCTTGTGTTTGTTAGCCTAGTAAATACCTATCAGCATATAAACCTATGAACCTATGTCTCTGTTATAAACTTATAGATTCATAGGTTCATAGGTTGTTACTAGGATAATGACCACTAGGACCCTTACAAGCCTAGCTGTGCACCCCATACCATTTAGGTCCCAACTATCATGGTCATCTATATGGGGTGGGGGTATGCTAGTAGAGGGGATAACTAAGGATTTATAGGGGGGATATTAGGACAATAGTTTTCTATTTGATAGCCCCTGTCCATAAGGGACACGGGGGCCAGACCAGTGGTAACTTAACAACTTCATATATAGCTATCAAAGTTTAAGTTGAATATGGTCAGGGATGAATTCTATTTTTTTTTCATAGATGGACAGCCAAAATATATAAGTAAATTGGATTTAAACCCTGCATCACCTGTCTTTGTTCTGTAACATCACTGCAATTACTAATAGCAGACTGAAGAAGCATAACATACAAACAGTACTGTGATATTTGTGATATGTACTGGAAAAAAAGAATAAAGCGATAGGGGCACAGGTTCATATAAAGTTGTTATGCATGTAATCCAGGAGACCACTGGGGACTCTAGCTCAAATTCACAATTGCCCCATAGTACTGCCTGGTTAAGTAACTTGGTCAATGTTACATAGTAGGAACATGAAGATGGAAGAGTCAGACCATGTACTCTTAACAGAATGTTAGTCCTCTGCACTTACTGGAAGACATCACAAGTTCAGTTAGAAGAAAGCAAATGGGTTGCTGCACACTTTAATTGACTGATGGTTGTCACCATCAGGAGTGCAGTTTCCTGCAAAAGTACACAGAGTAGTTTGTAAGTCTTATGGGGCCCAGGGTATAAGTAGTACTTGTGTCATAATCGAGGAGTCAGTTTTGCTGAAGAGCAATTGTGCCGTACATTAACAAAATTGGTTGATGAGCAGAATGACATTAAAGAGAAAAAAAAATATCAGAAAACATTTGTGCTACAAAACTTTTTAAAACCAAAGGTAAGGAATAGAACGCTGGTAATAAAAAAGTAGTTATCCGAAGTTAATGATTAGAAACTTGGTTATATTTTATTATAGATTTACTCAGTATGAGGAAAAAAGAGCATGACATTAGTCATAAAACAAATGAAAATAAAGCAGTTTTTACAACAGTGCGATTAAATACATACACACATAAATACATACATACATACATACATACATAAATACATACATACTTGCATACAAATAAACATCTTTCCACCACAGGCACTAAGAAGTAGACAGTTTAGTCACCTCAGTAATAGTGTAGGCCGAGGAGACTGTTAGTTCATCTTGGACTACAAAAAGGGATACTTTGAACAAAGGAATGCAATTTAGCAACTTTTGGTTTGCATCTACATAACTCCTTAGTATAGTGTAAAACAGGTTCTGAGACAAACATAAATGAAAGTCATTCCAGGAAAAAAAAAAAAAGAAACAAGACGATACTGACTGACACTAATTCCATGATATGTCAGTGGCATGGGAACACCAGTACTTTCTTATGCCAGGCATGACTCATATTAACCACACATGGAATGGACTATAAGAAAGAAAAAGGGTTGACGAAAAACAAGATTACATTGATATGTCAAGCTCCATTGACAGCCATTTGTGGAAAAACATATTCAAATTCTATAGAAGCAGTCAGAGTGATTTTGATGTGTTAAAAATAACTCAGAAAACAAAGAAAGAGTGAAAAAAAAGTTTGTATTTATTTATTTATTTTTTTGTATTAAGGGATTTTCGTTTAATATGCCCCTAATCAGTCTTCATCATCTCCACTTTACATGAGATGCAGTATTTATATACTTTAACACAAAGTTCATTGTGAGTTCACTAAAGCTGAGGTCATAAATCTATGCCATAGGCTGTTTCACCAGGCTATTATGAAATAAGTATCATCTTTCAGATCTGGTCTACATATCTGCTGCTACTGGTAACTAACAAGTTAAAACATATGTCATTTAATCCTATCCTTTGTGTCTGGTGCCTAAGCCATAAAAACAAAGCACTTCATATAACTCTTGTCACTGACTATGTACAACCACTGACACTTCATCTTATCTCTGATCTGGTAAGGTGCCACAATTAAAATGGGCAATACTAGCAAGCATTTGAAACCAGACAAATTATAATTCTTGAGTATTATAATGTTGTAGTCATAATTGCTGCTATTCATGACCATGCTGAAAACTATTTGGCTGACTGAGCAATTGAGGAAATCTACTTTGGGTCCCTTATCAAGAAATGTACCACACATTCCGTAAAAAGAATGAAAACAATTATCTAGGGTACATACATTACAAGTCTGTCAAGAAACCTGAAATGGTTCTGCATATGCTAGGTCTAAGATGAACTATAACATTCTATTCCAGTGAACATAATAGTGTTAAATGAGGACAGATATGACTGACTCCTAATTCAATATGCTCCATCTAATGACAATAGATGTCAAGTCAGGTAAGTTAAAAAAGCTATGCAGCAAAAAGTGTGATAGAAGTCCTATGAGAAATTACTCCAATAACATGATAGTCATGTAACTAAATGTAATTCCTACCATGAGAATGAGTGAGTCTGAAGAAAATGTTAGTTTATCCAAGTTTTGTTGCATAAAACCTTCACTGGTCTGTTTATGGGAAATGGAGAAAATATATACATATATGTACGGATATAAATGATGAACAGATGTGAAAGAAGAATCATATCCCATTATTGCTTGGCTAAACAGCCTTCTACTTATATTACTAGTCCTGGCTTGAATGAATTGAAAAAGATCTATGTCTTAAGATACATACATACTGCGTATCACGTAAGCTGGAGTTAGATCTGATGAAGCCCAGTTAAGGGCGAACGTGCCATTCTATTTAATATTTTTTATTACCAATAAAGAAGTTTTGGTTTCTAAATAAGATATAAGTGTTTAGTTACTTTGAAGTCACGGATTATCAAGTATCATTTTTTCTCCATGAAGTATCACTTGCAGTTTTAATATGTGTGTACATCATATGCCTTGGAATTCACCCAATAGCTTTCAGTGTACCAGTTTTTTCTTTATAAAAACACCAATCAGTATAAAAGAACATGACATCAAATAATAGTTTCATAATGCAAATATATAGCAAAAATTTAAATAAATACATTTTATAATTTTGTATAAATAAGCTGTCTTGCATCTTATATATCTGGGGGTTTTTTGTATTTTTTAGGGTTTCAAATTTGCATAAACCCCATGACCCCATAGGTAGTTACCATTACAATTATTTCCTTTCTAGCTTGCCATCTGAGCCACTACTCCTGCCATCCAACTGTGTTTTTTAAAAACAAAAAACATTCCTAACTTTGACAGCAATCGTTCATCCAACATGAAACATTATATCTCATGTGTGTTCCTATAGTATAAATGTGGTCTTTTTTTCTAATGGATGATTGTTTTGTTGTTCTTTCCATATAAAGACACCGATAACATAGCACAACACAAATCACATAAACTTACATGTTAAGTGTTCCACTGACCTATAAGCTCTACGTGTTTTCTTCTGCATCTGCCTAAAGTATGGAGTGTTTGCCACATCTTTACATGTTACAAAATCCACAGGCATAATTGCCCTTCTTCTTGTTACTATCTGTATGTGCCAAGATATAGCAATTTTAGAGTTAGCTTATATCTTGCTTTAATCACGCTTACATTTCCCATGATTCCAAGGCCTGCATTCATGATTCTCAAGCAAACAGCAGCAACTCATAAAAACACAGTAATTCATCTAAAACCACCCTTAAAACTAAATCTACACATATTTGAAAAGAAAAACAAGTAGAGTAAAATCAAAAATAAATAAATATATTGAAATACCGACTATATCCCCTACTGACTCTGTGCAGAAAAAGTAACATTGCGTGCTGCACACAAGAAACATCTGTCTAAAAAAATCTGTTCACTGAAACATTCCCACTAAAATTAAATCTTTTGTTCTTAAAATGCAACAAAAAAGTTATATAAACAAATAAACAAACAGATAGATAGATAGATGCATACATAGATAAATGCTGACCACAAATATTCAGTCCAAAAATGGAATCATTGGCAATATTGACTTGCATGGAACTGTCTATGCCACCCAAAATTAAAGTAACTAAAACACAATTTCGCAATAATATTTGCAAATCCTAACTTAAGCCTAATATCAGTCCTAAACTATATTGTAAAACAAACTTAACAACTCATTTTACAAAAATCATTGAAGCTGCAACTCATTGTACTAATGAGTTTCTTTGGTGTGCTTTCCTCTACTTCCCCTATGTTGTTTAACAGTTTTGAGGAGTTGTGACTCAATGACTGTTTAGTTAGCCTGATAATAAAAAAAAAAAAAAAAAAAAAACTAAATAAAAAAAAATGAATAAATAAAAGGTACTTTCAAAATACAGTAGGAAAATCACTCACAAAGCAACTCATTCATATGTGGAGTCTCTAAAAAAATATTTTTTATTAGAAATTAATGCAATTTATATAACTGCTTGAAATAAAAAAAAGACACATTGTTCTACCATAAAAATACATAAAAATATAAAACAATGAAGTATGTCAGAATGCTTTGTATAATATATGAAAGATCTTGCACTGGAGTATTAAGGGACTGGAGTCATGATTCATTGTATCATCACTCATCAATGAACTAATAACGTTATCCAACAAGTTTCAGGACAAGTGGTAGAGCCATGAATCATGAACACAATTCCCTAATTCTACAGTGTAGGGTATTTCATGTATCATATACCAAAACCACACTTATTTTATATGTGTCACCCCACTGTGCACATCTTTGTATTTTACCGCATCTTAGTGTGTATTTTATTTATAACCATCCTGTCCATGTCATCAATGTCTATATCCCAACTCCACTCACAAAAAGAAAGCTATGCAACTTTACATATAAATTTCATATGCTGCACACACAAAAGTGCATACTTAAATCCAATTAAAATGACTGCATCTGCATTAATCAATCCTTTAGAAATTAAATTAACAAAACAACATGTTTGCAATTAGCCAGCCAAAATGGCATACAGGGAAAAAATAAAAACAAAACAATACACTAAATTACATTAAATAATTAAAAAATCTAGTGGTTATTTTATTAGATCTTAGCACAATCTGTACTATGCTACAACAATGCCACAACATGACATAAAACATGAAAATTTAACCGTTCATGTTTTCTATAATTATTGTGTAGTGTAGTAGCATAAATTATATAAAACAAGAAAATGTAAACTTTACCTCAGATGTAGAGCAGATAACCACTTATAAGACAGTCATCATAAACACATCCATAATCCATATAAACCCTTTTACATTATACAAACTGTGCAGGAACTAAAACTGTTTGAAATATGAGTGAAACAGCAATCCAGATGAAGAAATACAAATGGGATCTGTGTGAGACTGAGTCCTAGGTTCACAGGCTCATAGATAAGTTCTAGGCTAGCTGCCCTTGCAGGCCATTTTAAGTCTAGCCATTTTCCCTTTTTGCTTTTGAAATAACTTATCCCATTTCATTGTAGATCAGCCTTATCTATCCCATTGTCACTCATTATATATTACCTTTAATGAGAATAACTGTTATCATACCATAGATAATTCAATGGGACCCCCCCCCCCCATACATGGGATAAAGTATTTAGGAGCTGCCTGTGTTCATTAGGAGTAGGAGGGTCAGTCCTGGGCAATATTTTCTGTTTCTCATCCTTTATATCTAAGTTGTACTTGAATATGGACAGAGAAGTACTTTGTTTTATGTGGATGGGGAGTCTGTTCCACAGCATCAGTATCCTCTGCGAGGCATACCTCCCATACAAATTATTCTGTTGATGTTGCAGAAGAGGTTTAAATTCCCAGAATTAGTATATTTGATGCCATTTGACTTCTTGGTGTGCAGAAAATCCAACAGTTATGGGTCTGAGAATGCCTTCTATGTCAGACATAGGTCACCTCTTTGCAGTCTGTAGGATACCAAGAGCTTTGAGTCAGTTTATGTTGGACATGTTTTTTTAGGCCTTGTATCCATTTAATAAGGCATCTCTGTGGGCAATCCAGTTTTTGCATGTGTCTAGACAGATGCATGCCAAAGGGGACTTTATATTCAATGACTGACCTAATGAGGACTGAGTAAAGGGGACAATGGCATCCATACAGATGGACACAATCCCTTTGTTTATAAGCTGTGCAATATAGAAGTACTTTCTTGCAACAATAGACACATATTTGTCAAAAATTAGGTCACTGTCCACATAAATTATTAAATCCCAAAATACTTGGTCAAGTCTTAGGAGTATAATATCAATGTAGTAGTTCCCTGGGATAGATGACTCCCCAAAAGACACAATAATGCATTTTTTGACATTTAGTTTCAGTTATTTACTATACAGTTTCTGTATGAGAAATTAAATATTTTATACTGAAAGATTAGAGAACAGATTTCATGGCTGTGCACATTATTGTGTATTCATGCAGTACAAGATCATTTTACTTACTACACAATGTCTCCAGATGTCATACACACGCGCACACACACACACACACACACACACACATATATATATATATATATATATATATATATATATATATATATGGGTCTACTTTCTATCACCAAACGTCCAAGTCACCGACACACAAGTTACCGACCCCAAACAACCGAAAACACACCACACCAACAACTCAACAAACCGAACACCACAACACCGACACAAAAAACGTCAACTACACATTGCACACAACAACATATCCACTAACCTTAACCTAAACCCTAACCCTAACGTCCGACACTACCGCACACTTACCCAACCCGCACCCTAACCCTAACTCACTTAACACACCCCTAAACCTCAACACCGTCACTATCGCACACTTACCCTACCTGCACCCTAACCCTAACTCACTTAACCCACCCTAAAACATTCAGCCCGTCACTATCGCACACTCACTCCACCCGCATACAACCCTGACACACTTAACCCTTCCCTACACTGCTCTACGTCACTTCCACACACTCACCTCACCGGAACCCTTAGTCCGACACTACCGCACACTCACCTTTCCCACACCCTAACCTAAAATCCCTCACTATCGTACATAACCTGTCCGCTCCCCAATCCTAAATCTTTCACTTTTGCACACTTACCATATCGCGCTCACACGCTGCCGTTGTCTGTCTCTCAGCTGTCGGGATATCGCGTTTTCGGTAACCTACCTGTTCGGTCGTTCCATCTCGGTCGTCCGGGTGTCGGTAACGTGGTGCTTCGGTCATTCGAAGTAGACCTATAATATATATATATATATATATATATATATATATATATATATATATATATTTATATATATATATAAGATAAAGGATGTAATATTAATCTGTACTAGACTGACATTTTAACTTATCGGTCATGAAAGTTTTATACAAATACTAACCCGCCGTTCCCATGAAAACCAAAGGTTATTGAAAAAATTTATTTTCTAAGAGTATCTCCTTCCCCCTATGCATCCTATAGCATGCAACTTTTAATGTGCCAACTACAAATTCATAGATCAATGGGGAAAAGTCCCTTATCTGACTGCATCTTGATCTCAAGGAAAAGGCATAAATATTCACCCCTTAGCAATGTAATTGAACAGGACATACTCATGCGCTTGCATTGCAAAATACACAAAATCTGCATTTCTTTGTTCAGCTGCATCCATCAATGTAATTAAAATTAATGGAATGTTGAAAACCTACATGCTAAGGATGTGCAGTTCAGCTAAGCACCTCTATGCCAAAACAAGGGCTATATTTTCCAGAAGATCTGATACTGTAGGCAGAAACAGGGCAATGAGCATGTCCCAGGGAGTATGTAAGGATCAGGAGCATGACAGAGGTAAAGATATGTGATCTTCAAGGTTTTGGAATGCGTTTTAATGTCGAGGCTTAAGTTTGCAATTAGTACATGGAAAACAGGCAATTTGAAGGAATGCCTTGAGGCATTCATGAGGCATAAAGGAAAGCCTCCATCTGCGAAAGCTAAAAAAAAACCCAGATAGGATGGAAGCTTTAAGAAGATGCATTCATGGATGCTAATTATGTGGAGCTGCTATCTTGTAGATGGGTGCTCTGAACTGTTTGATTATCCAGAAGAAGAACTGCTATAAAACATCTAAATATTTCTTCATAAACTGAAGAAAGTTTATCTTCCAGTCTATTAATTTTTCGTTTATTCTTTATTTCCCTGCAGTCTTCAAAGACAGGCTGCGGCCTGCTGTGTCAATGGCATTTGTAATAAATCCCACAGCTAAAAACCAAGGAACACTTGTTTAATTTTACATTTACAACATCTGCTCAAAAATTTGAAAGGATGGATATTGTAAACTGGCTTTATTTATAAAAACACACAGACCTGTTACACTTTTAGAAAATGCAGGTGCTTAATACAATTTCTTATATTTCTTACGAACCATAAACATTGAATCTTTTCTGTCTGGCTGCATTGTATTTCAGCAAAAATGTTCCCACGTGTGATTTGGAGTATGAAGTTAATGCTATCTATTGCGCTAACTTTAATGAAAGCAGATAATGAAAACATGCCTTCCAATCTCTGTTTTGCTGATCCCTACAAATACTGACAGTCATTTGTATGTAGGCAAAAGAGATTGCTTGCATCTTTTTGATAAGAAATGTAATACTACCAGAAAGTGGTCTTACAAACTGTGAGTACTGGAACTTGTATATAGTTAAAACTGACTTTATGTTGGCTACAACTGTGGACTGCCCCATACTGGAAACAAAATCATTGAAGCATTGGTGAAACCTGTCATAGCCAATGTCAAACATTTTAAACAAAAACTGGCAGAAGAAAAATTAACTGAAATGGGAGATACAAGAGAATGTATAAGAATTGCTGAAACTAGTGCAGCCTTTCAAGAAAGGTCTGCCACTACTGTCCACCGCTTGGACAAACTGCAACAACAACTTGCCACAGTTCAGTAAGAAAATGTTCACTATACTGAGCTAGGAATGTCAAAGTTTAGCAACTCTATGAGGAAGCATGGTTCCATTGGAGGTAGGAAAGCTTACCTTGTGATATCCAAGAGGTATATAGAGAGAAAGAAATGTCTACAAACACTGTTAACCTAGAAATTATCCTTTTTCACTTAAATGGAGACACACTGAATGGACTCAAAGGGTTGGACAGACCAGTAAAGTCCCAAATCAGTGACTTAAGAATATTCTTTAGTCTTAGTTAGAGGCTGACATAAATAATATTATACCATGACCCCCCCATTAATATTCCAAAACGTGCATACTGATTGGTCAGCGTGCACGTTGTAAATCAACTTATACTAATGGAAAAAGGTCCGGTCACCTGGACTTTTTCCATTACTATAAGTCTTTTTTTAAAACACTGTCTTGCTATGTTAAAGGAGTTTAAATAGCGAGACAGCTTTAAAAAAAGCAACAGAGATGTCCGTTGCTTTTTTAAAGCTGTCCCGCTATGTTAAACTCCTTTGACATAGCGAGACAGTGTGTAAAAAGCAACGGAGATCTTGCTTTCTCCGTTGCTTTTTTTTTAAACCTGTCTTGCTATGTTAAATGGGTTTAACATAGCGAGACAGCTTTAAAATAAGCAACAGAGATTCTCTGTTGCTTTTTTTAAAGCTGTCTCACTATGTTAAACCCATTTAACATAGCGAAACAGTAAAAAGCAATGGAGATCTTGCTTTCTCCGTTGCTTTTGCCCACAGTTCTGATGTACTGCATAGGCATACGCAGTACATCAGAACTGCCGCAGAATAGCAGACAGCTGCGGAAGGGCAGCAAGGAGACATTATACAATGCCATTATTTAAGAAAAGTAATTATTTTTTTTCTTAAATAATGTCATTGTATAATAGCAATAACCCACTTCTGGGTGTGGGTAATGCTGGATTTACACAAGGTTGGCTTTGTTTGGCCACTCGGGCTTCACCCTCATGACGAAACCATGCCAACCGTGGGTAAATCCAGCATTATCCACACCCAGGCGTGGGTTATTGCTATATTAGCTCAGTTTTAGAAACAGTAGCTGCAGACAGATTTAAGTGGGTACTTCTGAGCAGTTTAAGAAAATTAACTGAAGAAATGGTTGTCTGAATAGCATGAGTTGTTCTTTGAAAATTCAAACTGTTATACAAACTTGAATACATCCAAGGTTAACAGTAAGACCTCACATAAATATGCAAAGGCAATATAAGCTCAAGTAATCATTTTAAATGTCCTAATATAAAACATATTCTTTTCTGGTGTCCAAGCAACACAGTAGTGTTAACCACATAAAACCTAGTAAACCTGTTAAGCAAACTATATCTGAAAGTTTGCCCATGGAATATAGCAATGCTGAATTAAGTACATTAACTATTGAATCAGTTTTCTGTCATTGTGATGTCATTAAGCATATCAAATATAATATTCTAAAATGAAAAGAAATGCAAGGATTATTATATTTAGGAAACGTGATTGTGCCACTTAAATTGCAATGTGCATGTAAGCACAAAAACTGGCTGTAAATAGAAAAAGTAAGTGATATACATGTGAGGAAATAAGAAAGAGTAGCATGTAATTCAAGAAGAAATACAGAATATTCGCAGAAAGTGCTAAATTCCTGGAGCTTTAATGCTTAACACTTGATACTATATTTGGTCAAGAATTTTCATAATTCATAGGGCTCTGCAAATTGCGAAAGGGGTAGAATACAACAGAGGTATTGCTAATGACACATAGTCCCAGTATTCATTAAGCTGTTGAATTAGAAATCTCAAAAGGGACTAAGATTAAGGGGTGGGTAGATGGAATGGGCAAACCTGATACTTTTATCAAAAGACCCCATTTTATAAGGATATGATAGAAAACAGTATAGATATTATTGTAGAATCACCCATATTAGGGCTTATATCAGAAAAGGCATCAGAAATTAGAATAATGAAAAGACCAGTATAGAATTTGAGGAAAAAAACAACAAAAAATGCAGCAGAAAAACAGTGAGTAGATAAAACAAGACAAGACTTTTTAAAAAATGATGAGCGCTTTTGCAAAACCACTTTTGCTTGTTCTGATCATACTCAACAACTAAAACACCATGAACTAAATACAAAGATACTATTTCCCTGGGCCACCCCAATCTATAGACACACAGACAATTATAGTTGCCAAGTAAATATTTGATACTAGCACAATTCAAAGACTAAGCGAAGTTAAATCATTAACAGTCTGTCTACTCTAAAGACTATTTTTACAAACATCACAGAAAACATGCAATACAATAAAGTTCTACAACATTATTTAAAACTTTTTGAAACTTATTTCTTCAGCCTTCTGGATTTTAAGGCTGGTTGTATAAAAACATAATCATTCAACCCATAGTCTTTATATGCTCTCAGTTTAAATGTCCATCTCAACTCTGCTTGTTATGTAGCATTGGTCAAATCCCGTCTCCTAACACTAGGGGGTATAACTTCTAATACTGAGAACATAAAAATGCGTTTCCTTTCTCAATCATGTTTTTAGCAATGGCAGTGGCAGTGTAGGTTAAACCCCTATGTGAACAGTGCAGATGGTCTCTCATTCTTTCCCTTAAATGCCTGTTTGTTTTAGCTATGTATGTATTAGGAGAGAGTATCCTCTCTAGAGCTCCTCTCCAAATCCAGAAGGCTGAAGAAATAAATTTAAAAAGTTTTAAATAATGTTGTAGAATTTTATTGTATTGGATGTTTTTTGTGATGTAAAGAGGTATGTTTTTAAAAAAATATTTTTTAAAGTAGACAGACTGCTTATGACTTAACTCTGCTTAGTCTTTGAATTGTACTAGTATCAAGTAGTTTAGAATCCATAATTGTCTGTGTGTCTATTGGGTGGGTGGCCTAGGGGAATAGTATCTTTGTATTTAGTTCATGGTGTTTCAGTTGTTGAGTATGATCTGAAGAAGCAAAAGTGGTTTTGCGAAAGCGCTCATAATTTTTTATTAAAGTCTTGGCTTGATTTATCTACTCACTGTGTTTCTGCTGCGGATTTTTGTTGTCTTTTTCCACCGAATTTTTAGAACAGAGCAGTTTATTGCAGAAAGATTTACTTTTTCTTTTTGGCTGGTATAGAATTTAAGATGAAGCAGCCTATAGTACAGACTCAGCACTAAATGGATGAATGTCATGCTGTTAAGCAAGAAAGAACAGGAGAAAAAGAGACTCTTTTGGTTTCCTCTGCTATACCTGACAAGATAGCTAATTCAAAATGGAAACTGGATTCTGTGTGTAAATAAACGAGTCATTGACTGAAGCAAAACTGCTATGATTCCAGACAAAAGAAAACTCTCTTTGTGAGTAGCCCTTTCCACAACACTTATCGGAATGAGAGAAAGCTATGCCTGTCTTCGGTCAGTTGGGTTAATCCATCAACTTCACTCCCGATTAGTGGGGAAGATAATACGAGCCAGCAGAAAACCACATAAACCATGCCAGTTTTACAAAGGCTTAATGGGGTGATAATGCCATATGTAGAATAAACGAGAAAACAGTGAAGTTAGAAGGGGAAGTAACTGACTAGAATAGTCATGCTTCATACTTATGCTTGCAATTAAAACATTAATAAATGAAGAAGGCAATCAAAGATTGAGAAGTGATTCTGAGACTATTAGTACCAAGGTGTTTTAAAACTCTTGTACTGAGGTTTGCACATAGACAGGTCTTGGGTGATAATTTGGAGATGGATGAAAGAAATGCTTTAAGTCCTGCTTAGGTTTTATTAGCCTTGATAATGAAGGACATGAGAAACTATGCACTGCCTTCCCAAACTGTGAAAGGACAGCACCTAGCTCAGGTTTTTGGAACCCTGTGATATCCTTAGCTATAACAGTACTCTTATTTGCATGTATAGCAATGGGCACAGTAAGTCTACTTATAAAGAAAAGAGTAAGGACATCATTACATACGGATAATCATTTTCTTTTGCAATAAAGTTTCCAGAGGCAGGGCAGTTATGTCAAAAAGTGGGACGGAGGCTGGCTTAATGGTAAATGTGTTTACCTTACAAGCACAAAGTGCAGTGTTTAATTTTCACTTGGGGGTAATTGGATAGACTTAAAAATGGCCCATAAGGGCAGTTAGTCTAGTATGAACCTATGAGAAATGGATAAGCTCGGCCAGTTCTTTGAAGTGAAGCAGCTAAGGATATCTGTACACCATCTTAAAATAGATAGGTCACTTGAGTACTTTAAGAAAATTAAAAAAAAAATCTCTTTGTTGTAAGGAAGGTAGCCAAAGCCTCGACCAGATTTTCTCTGTTTGACATGTTATATGGTACACTTCCTAAAAACGTGTTTGATAACAACAAAGAAAGCCAGTTGAAAGAAAAATACTTTGTTTAAGAGTCGGGCATAATATTATCCAGAATTACAGGATAGAGGAATCCTGCTCTGAAAGTATTTTCTGATAGTGCTAATTTCAACATCCTGAAAGTAAGCAAGTCTGCTTCATTTGGTCCTGCAAAAGATCTGCACCTAGACAAGAAAAGGTGAATTTTTGCTGAATTATAAAAACATATATTCTTATTATCATATCTACCTATTTAATGTGGAAGTTTCATTGATTAAATGATAGGTGAAATACTTATAAATCGAGCATACACCTTTAATCATTCATCATACTTTCTTATGGTCTAAAAATATTGTCTGTACATACATACATGCATCCATCCTGGATTTGCTCCCCTGCTCTTCAGCACATCAGGCAACAAACACTCTTCAGCACTCATTGTTTCCGTAGCAGGTACATTTTTTTATGGGATCGGGTTGCTAGCCCAAGGCCCAAATCTCCTCAGAGGGTACACAATCCACACATACCTAGGGCCAATTTGGAGTGTCCAGTCCACCTACTGCATGTCTTTAGAATATAGGAGAAAAGCAGGGCACCAGGAGGAAACCCATAAAAATACACATGCCAACTCCACACAGTAGGCACCCCAGCTGAGAATCGAACTGAAAAACCTCTTGCTGTGAGGTGACAGTGCTAACCGGTACACCACTGTGCTGTCCAATGTACATGCATACATACAAATATTTCAAGCATGGGCATAATTCTCTAGTACTTTTTGATAACCCCAAACATTCCCAGAGGTAGTTGTTTCTAAATGCCCTATATACCTGAATAAGATCTCCTCTTAGATATCAGAGATACTGTACAAGTTCAAATATTTTAGTCTTTCATAGTAACTTAAATTTTCACATCCATGGATGCCCTTGGCATATTTCTGCTGTGCTATTTCCAGTTTACTAATGCATGTTTTTTATACGGTTTCTATATTGTTATTCCATACTCAAGTTTGGGTCTAATGTAACTAACAAACAATGATTTCATCATTTTTGATTTCCTAGACTTTATAAAACTTTTTATACAACCTATAGTTTTATAACTATCATTAACCAAATGGTTGTATAATTAGAAAAACTCATAACTGGATCTGTCCATACATCCCAGTCCTTAAATGAGTCTATAGTTTCAATCAGTGTGTGCTGTATTAAATATTCATCTTTCAATTATGTCTCCCAAATCTCATATGCTTAGTTTTTGATGTATTTATCTGCTTAGTTTTTGATGTATTTATCAACCTATTATTCTACTGTGCCCAAATGGTCAATTTAGTTAAGTTATTTTGCAGACATGCCTTATCTGTAGCACATGTAATCAGTTTATCCAATTTCAGGTCATCAGCATATAGACAGTAGAACACCTCAAATGAAAAAGTTAGGTCTGAAAGACACAATCTAAACAAGTAAGGACCTAGGACAGAGCCCTGTGGGATACCCTGACTGCAACCAAGGATTTCACTTGTCCAGTTGCTTTTTGATATTTTTCCATGTCCTATGTGTAAGCCATGCAGCTATCTATCTTATCAAGACTATATTAATACCTAGTTGTTCTAATTTATTGGTCAGTGTTTTGTGTATGACCCTGTCAAATGCTGAAGTTAAATCTATTTAAATTACATCACAGCACAATTTTTTATTCATAGCTGTTATTATATTGTTCTAGAACATCATGTTACAGGTGGTAATAGATCTATTTTCAACATATTCACG